>NW_027440319.1:132500-141696 GCF_031893055.1 Leptodactylus fuscus
ATCTATCTATCTCCTATCTATCATCTATCTATCTATCTCCTATCTATCATCTATCTATCTATCTATCTATCTATCTATCTCCTATCTATCTCCTATCTATCATCTATCTATCTATCTCCTATCTATCTCCTATCTATCTATCTATCTATCTATCTATCTATCTATCTATCTATCTATCTATCATCTATCTATCATCTATCTATCTATCTCCTATCTATCATCTATCTATCATCTATCTATCTATCTATCTATCTCCTATCTATCATCTATCTATCTATCTATCTATCTCCTGGTCTATGTACAAGTTGCGCTCTGGATCCACTTTCGTGTGTTCCCGGCGAGGTCTAAGCACATGATAATTAAATTCATATACAATGTTAAAGGGAGTGTGAAATGACGCCAATGTTTATCTCAGTGTAGAGTAACAAAATGAGCGCAGGCTTTTAACCAGCAGGGGGGGCAACAGGATTATTATTGAGCTCTGACCCGTTGGCTGGCAGGCTGAGCGCTGATGTGACAGTTGTTGGGGGCGACACTCGCTGAGATTCACTTCATCAGGCCTTTTGTAAAAGGTTATGTTTTTATCTTTCCGGACCTTTCCGCAGGGCGCACTACATCTCCGCAGTGTCTTAGCTAATGGATTTTTAAGGGTTTATCTCTGAAAAAAAAAACAAGAAATCCATAAGGACCTTCTCATCATAAACTGCGGCCGAGACAGAGAGAGAGTTCTCAACTTATGTGCAAACACATTATACAAATACAGGCGACAAGAAGCCAAGATGGCGCCGCATTAGGGATGAAGTCTCCGTGTAACCCCTTAGTGCCCCCTAGGTTGTGCATTCTGTAGACTTGTTAGGTTAAGGTAATGCGGTAGGTGTAGCTGAGGACTGGGGCCAAAACACGGCCTGGTATCATAAGGTAATGGAAGCAGCTGACAAACTCAACTCTGCTACACCAGTGCTACACCTTCTACACCGGCATCCATCGCTATCACTCAGTGCTGCTACAATAATACAGAAGCTCCATAGTATAACAGTAAGGTCTGGTTCACACTGCAGCTTTCTTACGTTCCCATCTTTCCACTCTACTTTCCCTCTGTACATTACACTCCGGGTGTCGGCTTACAAATACTGATGCAAAATACTGACCAGAGCACTGACATGTGAACAGCGGCTTAGTAAGAGCTATGGAGCTGACTGATAAAGATATTGCAGGGACTGAGCAATGGTCAGCTCCGAATATCCCGGGTCCACTTCCAAATATCTGATTTTATTTAGTCCTGGTAATGCCCATGATTAGTATTGGGGAATCAGAAGTGAATTTAACACAAAATAGACATTTCTTTCTGCAACTTCTATACTATACTTCTCAATATCTATCTATCTATCTATCTATCTATCTATCTATCTATCTATCTCCTATCTATCTATCTATCTATCTCCTATCTATCTATCTATCTATCTATCTATCTATCTATCTATCTCCTATCTATCTATCTATCTATCTATCTATCTATCTATCTCCTATCTATCTATCTATCTCCTATCTATCTATCTATCTATCTATCTATCTATCTATCTCCTATCTATCTATCTATCTATCTATCTATCTCCTATCTATCTATCTATCTATCTATCTATCTATCTATCTCCTATCTATCTATCTATCTATCTATCTATCTATCTCCTATCTATCTATCTATCTATCTATCTATCTATCTCCTATCTATCTATCTATCTATCTATCTATCTATCTATCTATCTCCTATCTATCTATCTATCTATCTATCTATCTCCTATCTATCTATCTATCTATCTATCTATCTCCTATCTATCTATCTATCTATCTATCTATCTCCTATCTATCTATCTATCTATCTATCTATCTATCTCCTATCTATCTATCTATCTATCTATCTATCTATCTCCTATCTATCTATCTATCTATCTATCTATCTCCTATCTATCTATCTATCTATCTATCTATCTCCTATCTATCTATCTATCTATCTATCTATCTATCTTTCATCTATCTATCTATCTATCTATCTATCTATCTATCTCCTATCTATCTATCTATCTATCTATCTCCTATCTATCTATCTATCTATCTATCTATCTCCTATCTATCTATCTATCTATCTATCTATCTCCTATCTATCTATCTATCTATCTATCTATCTCCTATCTATCTATCTATCTATCTATCTATCTATCTCCTATCTATCTATCTATCTATCTATCTATCTATCTATCTATCTCCTATCTATCTATCTATCTATCTATCTATCTATCTATCTCCTATCTATCTATCTATCTATCTATCTCCTATCTATCTATCTATCTATCTATCTATCTATCTATCTATCTCCTATCTATCTATCTATCTATCTATCTATCTCCTATCTATCTATCTATCTATCTATCTATCTCCTATCTATCTATCTATCTATCTATCTATCTATCTATCTCCTATCTATCTATCTATCTATCTATCTATCTATCTATCTCCTATCTATCTATCTATCTATCTATCTATCTATCTATCTATCTCCTATCTATCTATCTATCTATCTATCTATCTCCTATCTATCTATCTATCTATCTATCTATCTATCTATCTATCTATCTATCTATCTATCCTCATGCCAGTCAGAGGGTTTATTAAGGCCGGCATAGGAAACCTCAGTCTTAGTAAGTTTAGAATGGTGCAGAAGTATTTGCAAATACACCAGAATTCAGTTATTATCTATTATTATGCAACTTTGTTGCAATCATTGTTACATATTATTGATCTCCCCAGTTATACTGTATATTCACTATGTAAACTAATAAACTATTCTGCAAACTTAAAATAAATAAATTAAATCATCTTTATGAATGCAAACATTGCTTTTCTAATAGACACAATATAACTGGAAATAAAAAATTCTTGACGTTCACAATAGAAAATCGGCAGAATTTATTATTTAGTAAATAGCAAAATCGATAAAATCCCAACAACAAGGCACCAATACGTCTTAAGAATATTTACCGTAACTTTTATGAAAATATTGATTAAATACCTATTCTATCTATATCTATCTCTATCTATCTATCTATCTATCTATCTATCTATCTATCTATCTATCTATCTATCTATCTCATATACATTCTAGTATACCTATCAATAAAAAGTTCTACTAAGTATAATATTACATGTAACCAATGATTTGTAATTCCATCTATTTTATATTTATTATACAAGTTTCACCTCCATGAAGTTCCCACTTTTAACTCTTTCCATGCCAGTATCCTAAATGGGCGGTGTTACCCCTAGCACATGAGTGTCTTACTTTACAGAGATAACTCCGGTCATTTTATTTGGTGGTTTTTATTTTTGGAAGTCTTTTTTAAGGTGAGGATTGGGAGGTGAGGAGAGGAGAGGCAAGGAGAGGCGAAGCAAGGAGAGAAGAGGAGAGGAGAGAAGAGGAAAGGCGAGGAGAGGCGAGGAGAGGCAAGGAGAGGCGAGGCGAGGTGAGGAGAGGAGAGGCGAGGTGAGGAGAGGAGAGGCGAGGTGAGGAGAGGAGAGGCGAGGTGAGGAGAGGAGAGGCAAGGTGAGGCGAGGAGAGGCAAGGTGAGGTGAGGAGAGGCAAGGTGAGGAGAGGAGAGGCGAGGAGAGCAGAGGAGAGAAGAGGAGAGGCGAGGAGAGGCAAGGAGAGGCGAGGCGAGGTGAGGAGAGGAGAGGTGAGGTGAGGAGAGGAGAGGCAAGGTGAGGAGAGGAGAGGCAAGGTGAGGTGAGGAGAGGCGAGGAGAGGCAAGGCGAGGCGAGGAGAGGCAAGGCGAGGTGAGGAGAGGCGAGGTGAGGCGAGGAGAGGCAAGGTGAGGTGAGGAGAGGCAAGGTGAGGAGAGGAGAGGCGAGGAGAGCAGAGGAGAGGAGAGAAGAGGAGAGGCGAGGCAAGGTGAGGCAAGGAGAGAAGAAGAGAGAAGAGGAGAGGAGAGGTGAGGAGAGGCAAGGAGAGGCAAGGCGAGGTGAGGAGAGGAGAGGCAAGGTGAGGTGAGGAGAGAAGAGGAGAGGCGAGGTGAGGCAAGGAGAGGCAAGGTGAGGAGAGGAGAGGCGAGGAGAGCAGAGGAGAGAAGAGGTGAGGAGAGGCGAGGCGAGGAAAGGCGAAGCAAGGAGAGAAGAAGAGAGAAGAGGAGAGGCGAGGAGAGGCAAGGAGAGGCAAGGCGAGGTGAGGAGAGGCGAGGAGAGAAGAGGAGAGAAGAGGAGAGGCAAGGTGAGGTGAGGAGAGGCAAGGTGAGGTGAGGAGAGGCAAGATGAGGTGAGGAGAGGAGAGGCGAGGAGAGGCAAGGAGAGGCAAGGCGAGGTGAGGAGAGGCGAGGAGAGGCGAGGAGAGGCGAGGAGAGAAGAGGAGAGAAGAGGAGAGGCAAGGTGAGGTGAGGAGAGGCAAGGTGAGGTGAGGAGAGGCAAGATGAGGTGAGGAGAGGAGAGGCGAGGAGAGGCGAGGAGAGAAGAGGAGAGAAGAGGAGAGGCAAGGTGAGGTGAGGAGAGGCAAGGTGAGGTGAGGAGAGGCAAGATGAGGTGAGGAGAGGCGAGGAGAGCAGAGCAGAGGAGAGGAGAGGCGAGGTGAGGTGAGGAAAGGAGAGGAGAGGAGAGACAAGGAGAGGCCCACCAGGTAGCACAATAACCTAATTAGTATATAATAGTATAACAGCATATAAACATAAGTGGGCGAGGGACATGATGAATGCGGCCGATACATAATATTTTATGGAACTTACAAGGTTTACAAGGGAAATATAAAAAGCGGATTAAAAAAATATAATTACCCGAGTTATAAGTCAAGCGAAAGATGTCTGTCTATAAATTCTAGTAAACTCCGTGCACGGCGTTGCGTCTGATTATTATCCTGAAGTAGTGAACGTGAACAAGTTAATTAAGTCGTATAACATGTAGCACCGAATATTGCTGAACGCTGGAAGGTAAAATAACTCCAGGATATGGCTTTTAAATGCAAAATCCCGTCGCCGGAGAATAGCTTATTACTGAATACTTCAATGATCATGTTCCGCATTAACGACAAGCGCCAAGTGAATTTCTTATCAGGTGATTTAGATCACAGGAGAGAAAAAAAAACACACGACAGATATCGGGAAACGTAAAACTAACTCAAACGCTACAAAAAAAAATGAAAATATTAAAATTAAAAAATTTAAATATATATTTTTTTAAATTGTCATGGTTTTATGTTTAATATTTTATTCTGCAGCTAGATTTTTAAATTCCTTAAAATATTATACAGGGCAGGTGAAAAAAATGTGAAAAATATAATATTTTGTAAAGAAAAAAAATTATTTAAAATTTTATTTTATTTTATTTTTAATCCAAAAGGTATTTAATCAATATTTTCATAAAAGTTACGGTAAATTTTCTTAAGACGTATTGGCGCCTTGTTATTGGGATTTTATCTACTATATAATAAATTCTTCCAAGAATTTTTTATTTCTAGTTATATTGTGTCTATTGGAAAAGCAATGTTTGCATTCATAAAGATAATCTAATTTATTTATTTTAAGTTTGCAGACTAGTTTATTAGTTTACATAGTGAATATATAACTGGGGAGATCAATAATGTATATATATAATGTATATATATAATAAATAATGTAACAATGATTGCAACAAAATTGCATAATCATATATAATAACTGAATTCTGGTGCATTTGCAAATACTTCTGCACCAATCTGAACTTACTAAGACTGGGGTTTCCTATGCCGGCCTTAATAAACCCTCTGACTGGCATGAGGTGCACCCAAATTATTAGGGAAGCTCTGGTGCACCGTGCACTCCATGCATCTTTCCTTATGTTCCGCCTTCTCCACCCAATTTTGCAAAAAGTGGTGAGCCAAGCACAAAACAAAAAATGCGTCACAGTTTTGGCACAAGAAAGGGTTGAGTACCGAAGATGTACAGGGAGAAGAGGGGTTAATAAAATCATACACAATGTTGCAAACTGCACCTGAATTATTAAAAGGTCCCGACTTCTTACTAAATCCGCCGGACTCCCGGGCGACAGAATGGAAGTTTTGCCAGTTGGGAATTGTTGTAGATTTCTGATATAACTCAGGACAGTTTTGTAAGTTTGTCAATTTGACAAGGTGCAAGGTGGGAATATCCAGAGTGAAGTGAAATCACTAGATTCGTTTCGATGAATATTCGCCAGATTTGCCTCCGGTTGGCTTGTTTGGATAGAACCAGAGGTCCTATTATTATACTTTGTGGTTTTATCAGATCTATAGTCTATAAATGGAGGCTTAGGGTACGGGAGGGAAAATAAGAACCACTTAGACCCACCTTGCCGCACCTCTCCTGGGCATCTTTGCAGTGTCCTGAATCTCTGTGTCTCACCACCCTATGATTGGGCCTCAACGGTCATACGGATCTTAGGGTTGTAAAGTTACCACTGAGGCCAAATCGCACACCTGAAGATGACATCACACACAGCCTGAAGAGGACGCCAGGGGACCACTGGACGCCCAGGAGAGGTGAGTATAAATGTTTGCTTCTGCACCCCCCCTGGCCCTCTACTTATTAGACTATGGTGTCTCTGGAGACAACATATAATAGTGTTTCATGGGGGATGAATCCCAAAAGTTTCATGTTCAGAAAACCCTAAACTTTTGCAATTTTCAGTTCCGATCCAGTTCTATTGGGTTCCCCCATCCTGGCGCTTTCCTAGCACTGCTGCCACTTCATTCTAAAGCTTATTCCATCAAATGGTTAATGTTTCCAATATTCAGATCTGTCGTATAAATAGGACATCAATACAATATGGACATCACATATGAAACGAGACCTCACGACCCATCAGGACTTAGGCGAATGTGCCAGCTTTTATCAAGAATACGTCCAACTCCATCTGATTTTGGACAACCTCCTCTTATAATTTCGGTCTCCGTGCCAGAAGCCGATCATAGATGATCTCGCGCCCCGTAATTAGCTGCTATTGGCAGGAGAGCCGCAATGTCAATGGTGGCAAAAAATAAGCATGACAGGACGTCTATGGCTTCCATTGTTGTTAAAGCTTCTCCCAGGGTGTGAGGTCTCGAGAGGAGAACCTTCTCTGTTATCTGGCTGTGGTCTAATTGGGCTGTGTCAAAGGAGTTGTCTATTACAGGCAAAGCTTTTATGGACCTTAGATCGACAAGACGTACAGCTTAGATATGAGGTTAATATCAGAGGAGATGATCCACATCAAGATTTTACTATTGAGGGCCTCTTCTTGGGATAGGTCATAAAATCCAGTCCATAGCACTTGGGCATGTTCTGCACCTTGTTCGTTGTGTACGAGACTCTGCACCAGGGGCCGTGTTACCCACCATACAACCAAAGCAAATGCATGCAATCCAAGAGACACACCATCTATGGTACTCATGAGACGACAACATGGCGGACATTCATTCTATAACTTTTGACACTGGCCCGTGGCTCGATACAGTAAATCATTGACTTGTGTAACCTTTGATGGTTCTTCTTTACTATTCCCTTCTCGATCTACACCATGCCAGTGTGGTTGGGAACCAATCTGCTTATTCGACACCATCATCACAATTCTCCACACACTGCAAACTAGAAAGCTCATTACTTGTAATGTAAGAAGAGCTGCAGGACAGATCATCGCAGTGTCAGGGAAATGCTGAATATTAACTCAATATTTCTAAGCTGAAGAAAGTGCCGGAGAGCAATGTCGGCGGTGACACCTCCAAAGTGTTAATTGTAGTGGTGGAATGGAAACAAACTGGGAGAGATTCTCGGAGTGTGACAGGTAGATGGAACATCGGGGTTGGCAGACGGGAAGGTATCAGTCTTCTAGATGGTGGTAGTAATATATATATATAAAGTATGTGCCCCCTTGTTACAGATAGCAATGGGCACAAATATTTGAAAGCTGGAGACTGCAAACTAGGGGGCCGGTTTATCAGGGCTTGTGATCAGAAAACGCCTTGAAAAAAGTTGCCGTATACAATGGGGAAAGGGGGGGGGGGCATTTATTGCAGGGTGCAGCCAGGACCTGTTCTGTTATCATGTGATAATGTGGCACCTCCATCATGGATTTTCAGTATCATGCACCTGTCCAATCCCATTTGGGCCTGTCTACATCCTGCAGTGACCCATTGCTTCATCCGATATCAGCTAATATGGCCTCCAATTCTATCAATAGGAAGTTTCTATCTCAGCCCAAGTTCTTCATTGACATTCATTCCGGTTCTTCTCTATATATGTTCTGCAGGATCCTCTGGATGTTTCAGTGATAGAGAATGTTATGGAGCGGATTCTCCTCTACTCACTGTATGGCAGAGAGTCTGCAGCCACCAGCTCAGGCAGAACTGCAGAAGGGTAACCTGCGAAATAATGCGAATTGTAAGTCATAGAATAGTCATAAATAATACACACGTGATGGCGTATCCTGATGTAACTCCTAATGTACGGCGTGTAGGGTCTAATATATTGTTGAGCACTTCTTTAACCTGTTGCATACTTCAACCAAGACCTATAGACGTGGCGTGCACAGACACCGAGCTGCCATATTGTTCTCAGACTGTCTAACCTAATGAGCGAAATGATAAACCTCGGTCTACGCCTCAGAGACCCTTCACAGTTTTATATCTGAACTATCAGCAAATCTTCCTCCCATTGTGCTCATTTATACAGGACACTTCCCTTTACTAGTGTCGGTGACTGATCGCATCTGAAGGGTAATCGCTTATAGGAAACGGACCTTTAAGGGGTTTTACTACGGAATGTTCTATAAAAATCTGACGGCTAGGACCGAAGCTGGCCACGCACATTAGATTAGAGTCAGCAGAGTCGGCCGGACCATCTAAGGCTTAGTCTGTATGTGCCGGTGTCCACCAGCCCAGAGTCTGCAGAAAATATATCAGAATGAAAAGATCAGATGCCTGAGGGACCCGGCGGTCATTGGGATACTCTGGGATTCATTGTTGTCATGAAACCGACCGGCATTACTGTTTAATCCTACTGTGGACAAGAAGGGATCGCGTAGGGATCGCGTATGCACAGTAGAAACATTGTAGCCAGATGGCGGCACACACAGTAGATACATTGTAGTCAAGATGGCGGCAGACAGACAGTAGATACATTGTAGCCAGATGGCGGTGCACACACAGTAGATACATTGTAGCTGGATGGCGGCA
>NW_027440320.1:0-87500 GCF_031893055.1 Leptodactylus fuscus
TTGTATACAGTGGGGTGTCCTGTGTATATCTGGGTGCTGTATACACTCGGGGTGTCCTGTGTATATCTGGGTGCTGTATACACTCGGGTGTCCTGTGTATATCGGGGTGCTGTATACACTCGGGGTGTCCTGTGTATATCTGGGTGCTGTATACACTCGGGTGTCCTGTGTATATCGGGGTGCTGTATACACTCGGGTGTCCTGTGTATATCTGGGTGCTGTATACAGTGGGGTGTCCTGTGTATATCTGGGTGCTGTATACAGTCGGGTGTCCTGTGTATATCTGGGTGCTGTATACAGTGGGGTGTCCTGTGTATATCGGGTTGCTGTATACAGTCGGGTGTCCTGTGTATATCTGGGTGCTGTATACAGTCGGGTAGTCCTGTGTATATCTGGGTGCTGTATACAGTCGGGGTGTCCTGTGTATATCTGGGTGCTGTATACAGTCGGGTGTCCTGTGTATATCGGGGTGCTGTATACAGTCGGGTGTCCTGTGTATATCTGGGTGCTGTATACACTCGGGTGTCCTGTGTATATCTGGGTGCTGTATACAGTCGGGTAGTCCTGTGTATATCTGGGTGCTGTATACACTCGGGTGTCCTGTGTATATCGGGGTGCTGTATACAGTGGGGTGTCCTGGTGTATATCGGGGTGCTGTATACAGTCGGGTGTCCTGTGTATATCTGGGTGCTGTATACAGTCGGGGTTCCTGTGTATATCTGGGTGCTGTATACAGTCGGGTGTCCTGTGTATATCTGGGTGCTGTATACACTCGGGTGTCCTGTGTATATCTGGGTGCTGTATACAGTCGGGGTGTCCTGTGTATATCGGGGTGCTGTATACAGCTCGGGTGTCCTGTGTATATCTGGGTGCTGTATACAGTCGGGTGTCCTGTGTATATCTGGGTGCTGTATACAGTCGGGTGTCCTGTGTATATCTGGGTGCTGTATACACTCGGGTGTCCTGTGTATATCTGGGTGCTGTATACAGTGGGTGTCCTGTGTATATCGGGGTGCTGTATACAGTCGGGTGTCCTGTGTATATCTGGGTGCTGTATACAGTCGGGTGTCCTGTGTATATCTGGGTGCTGTATACAGTCGGGTGTCCTGTGTATATCGGGGTGCTGTATACACTCGGGTGTCCTGTGTATATCGGGGTGCTGTATACACTCGGGTGTCCTGTGTATATCGGGGTGCTGTATACACTCGGGTGTCCTGTGTATATCTGGGGTGCTGTATACACTCGGGTGTCCTGTGTATATCGGGGTGCTGTATACAGTGGGGTGTCCTGTGTATATCGGGGTGCTGTATACACTCGGGTGTCCTGTGTATATCGGGGTGCTGTATACAGTGGGGTTGTGCTGTGTATATCTGGGTGCTGTATACAGTGGGGTGTCCTGTGTATATCTGGGTGCTGTATACACTCGGTGTCCTGTGTATATCGGGGTGCTGTATACACTCGGGGTGTCCTGTGTATATCGGGGTGCTGTATTACACTAGGGTGTCCTGTGTATATCTGGGTGCTGTATACACTCGGGTGTCCTGTGTATATCGGGGGTGCTGTATACAGTGGGGTGTCCTGTGTATATCGGGGTGCTGTATACAGTGGGGTGTCCTGTGTATATCTGGGTGCTGTATACAGTCGGGGTGTCCTGTGTATATCTGGGTGCTGTATACAGTGGGGTGTCCTGTGTATATCGGGGTGCTGTATACACTCGGGTGTCCTGTGTATATCGGGGTGCTGTATACAGTGGGGTGTCCTGTGTATATCTGGGTGCTGTATACAGTCGGGTGTCCTGTGTATATCGGGTGCTGTATACAGTGGGGTGTCCTGTGTATATCTGGGGTGCTGTATACACTCGGGTGTCCTGTGTATATCGGGGTGCTGTATACAGTGGGGTGTCCTGTGTATATCGGGGTGCTGTATACACTCGGGTGTCCTGTGTATATCTGGGTGCTGTATACAGTGGGGTGTCCTGTGTATATCGGGGTGCTGTATACACTCGGGTGTCCTGTGTATATCTGGGTGCTGTATACAGTGGGGTGTCCTGTGTATATCGGGGTGCTGTATACAGTGGGGTGTCCTGTGTATATCTGGGTGCTGTATACAGTCGGGTGTCCTGTGTATATCTGGGTGCTGTATACACTCCGGGTGTCCTGTGTATATCGGGGTGCTGTATACACTCGGGTGTCCTGTGTATATCTGGGTGCTGTATACACTCGGGCGTCCTGTGTATATCTGGGTGCTGTATACAGTCGGGTGTCCTGTGTATATCGGGGTGCTGTATACACTCGGGTGTCCTGTGTATATCGGGGTGCTGTATACAGTGGGGTGTCCGGTGTATATCTGGGGTGCTGTATACAGTGGGGTGTCCTGTGTATATCGGGGTGCTGTATACAGTCAGGTGTCCTGTGTATATCTGGGTGCTGTATACAGTCGGGTGTCCTGTGTATATCGGGGTGCTGTATACACTCGGGTGTCCTGTGTATATCTGGGTGCTGTATACACTCGGGCGTCCTGTGTATATCTGGGTGCTGTATACAGTCGGGTGTCCTGTGTATATCGGGGTGCTGTTATACACTCGGGTGTCCTGTGTATATCGGGGTGCTGTATACAGTGGGGTGTCCTGTGTATATCTGGGTGCTGTATACAGTGGGGTGTCCTGTGTATATCGGGGTGCTGTATACACTCGGGTGTCCTGTGTATATCGGGGTGCTGTATACAGTGGGGTGTCCTGTGTATATCGGGGTGCTGTATACAGTGGGGTGTCCTGTGTATATCTGGGTGCTGTATACAGTGGGGTGTCCTGTGTATATCTGGGTGCTGTATACAGTGGGGTGTCCTGTGTATATCTGGGTGCTGTATACACTCGGGTGTCCTGTGTATATCGGGGTGCTGTATACAGTGAGGTGTCCTGTGTATATCTGGGTGCTGTATACAGTGGGGTGTCCTGTGTATATCGGGGTGCTGTATACACTCGGGTGTCCTGTGTATATCGGGGTGCTGTATACAGTCGGGTGTCCTGTGTATATCGGGGTGCTGTATACACTCGGGTGTCCTGTGTATATCGGGGTGCTGTATACAGTCGGGGTGTCCTGTGTATATCTGGGTGCTGTATACACTCGGGTGTCCTGTGTATATCTGGGTGCTGTATACAGTCGGGTGTCCTGTGTATATCGGGGGTGCTGTATACAGTCGGGTGTCCTGTGTATATCTGGGTGCTGTATACACTCGGGTGTCCTGTGTATATCGGGGTGCTGTATACAGTGGGGTGTCCTGTGTATATCGGGGTGCTGTATACAGTGGGGTGTCCTGTGTATATCGGGGTGCTGTATACAGTGGGGTGTCCTGTGTATATCGGGGTGCTGTATACAGTCGGGTGTCCTGTGTATATCTGGGTGCTGTATACAGTCGGGTGTCCTGTGTATATCGGGGTGCTGTATACAGTGGGGTGTCCTGTGTATATCGGGGTGCTGTATACAGTGGGGTGTCCTGTGTATATCGGGGTGCTGTATACAGTGGGGTGTCCTGTGTATATCTGGGTGCTGTATAACAGTGGGGTGTCCTGTGTATATCTGGGTGCTGTATACAGTGGGGTGTCCTGTGTATATCGGGGTGCTGTATACAGTCGGGTGTCCTGTGTATATCTGGGTGCTGTATACACTCGGGTGTCCTGTGTATATCGGGTGCTGTATACACTCGGGTGTCCTGTGTATATCTGGGTGCTGTATACACTCGGGTGTCCTGTGTATATCTGGGTGCTGTATACAGTCGGGTGTCCTGTGTATATCTGGGTGCTGTATACACTCGGGTGTCCTGTGTATATCTGGGTGCTGTATACAGTGGGTGTCCTGTGTATATCGGGGTGCTGTATACAGTCGGGGTGTCCTGTGTATATCTGGGTGCTGTATACAGTGGGGTGTCCTGTGTATATCGGGGTGCTGTATACAGTCGGGTGTCCTGTGTATATCGGGGTGCTGTATACAGTGGGGTGTCCTGTGTATATCTGGGTGCTGTATACACTCGGGTGTCCTGTGTATATCTGGGTGCTGTATACAGTCGGGTGTCCTGTGTATATCTGGGTGCTGTATACAGTGGGGTGTCCTGTGTATATCTGGGTGCTGTATACAGTCGGGTGTCCTGTGTATATCGGGGTGCTGTATACACTCGGGTGTCCTGTGTATATCGGGGTGCTGTATACACTCGGGTGTCCTGTGTATATCGGGGTGCTGTATACAGTCGGGTGTCCTGTGTATATCTGGGTGCTGTATACAGTGGGGTGTCCTGTGTATATCGGGGTGCTGTATACACTCGGGTGTCCTGTGTATATCGGGGTGCTGTATACACTCGGGTGTCCTGTGTATATCGGGGTGCTGTATACAGTCGGGTGTCCTGTGTATATCTGGGTGCTGTATACAGTGGTGGTGTCCTGTGTATATCTGGGTGCTGTATACAGTCGGGTGTCCTGTGTATATCGGGGTGCTGTATACACTCGGGTGTCCTGTGTATACCTGGGTGCTGTATACAGTGGGGTGTCCTGTGTATATCTGGGTGCTGTATACAGTGGGGTGTCCTGTGTATATCTGGGTGCTGTATACAGTGGGTGTCCTGTGTATATCGGGGTGCTGTATACAGTCGGGTGTCCTGTGTATATCGGGGTGCTGTATACACTCGGGTTGTCCTGTGTATATCGGGGTGCTGTATACAGTGGGGTGTCCTGTGTATATCTGGGTGCTGTATACAGTGGGGTGTCCTGTGTATATCGGGGTGCTGTATACAGTGGGGTGTCCTGTGTATATCGGGGTGCTGTATACACTCGGGGTGTCCTGTGTATATCGGGGTGCTGTATACAGTGGGGTGTCCTGTGTATATCGGGGTGTCTGTATACACTCGGGTGTCCTGTGTATATCGGGGTGCTGTATACAGTCGGGTGTCCTGTGTATATCGGGGTGCTGTATACAGTCGGGTGTCCTGTGTATATCTGGGTGCTGTATACACTCGGGTGTCCTGTGTATATCTGGGTGCTGTATACAGTCGGGTGTCCTGTGTATATCGGGGTGCTGTATACACTCGGGTGTCCTGTGTATATCTGGGTGCTGTATACAGTTGGGTGTCCTGTGTATATCTGGGTGCTGTATACAGTCGGGTGTCCTGTGTATATCTGGGTGCTGTATACAGTTGGGTGTCCTGTGTATATCTGGGTGCTGTATACAGTCGGGTGTCCTGTGTATATCTGGGTGCTGTATACACTCGGGTGTCCTGTGTATATCTGGGTGCTGTATACACTCGGGTGTCCTGTGTATATCTGGGTGCTGTATACAGTCGGGTGTCCTGTGTATATCTGGGTGCTGTATACACTCGGGTATCCTGTGTATATCTGGGTGCTGTATACAGTGGGGTGTCCTGTGTATATCTGGGTGCTGTATACAGTGGGGTGTCCTGTGTATATCGGGGTGCTGTATACACTCGGGGTGTCCTGTGTATATCTGGGTGCTGTATACAGTGGGGTGTCCTGTGTATATCTGGGTGCTGTATACAGTGGGGTGTCCTGTGTATATCGGGGTGCTGTATACAGTGGGGTGTCCTGTGTATATCTGGGTGCTGTATACAGTGGGGTGTCCTGTGTATATCTGGGTGCTGTATACAGTCGGGTGTCCTGTGTATATCTGGGTGCTGTATACAGTGGGGTGTCCTGTGTATATCTGGGTGCTGTATACAGTCGGGTGTCCTGTGTATATCTGGGTGCTGTATACACTCGGGTGTCCTGTGTATATCTGGGTGCTGTATACACTCGGGTGTCCTGTGTATATCTGGGTGCTGTATACACTCGGGTGTCCTGTGTATATCTGGGTGCTGTATACACTCGGGTGTCCTGTGTATATCGGGGTGCTGTATACACTCGGGTGTCCTGTGTATATCTGGGTGCTGTATACAGTGAGGTGTCCTGTGTATATCTGGGTGCTGTATACACTCGGGTGTCCTGTGTATATCTGGGTGCTGTATACAGTCGGGTGTCCTGTGTATATCTGGGTGCTGTATACAGTTGGGTGTCCTGTGTATATCTGGGTGCTGTATACAGTGGGGTGTCCTGTGTATATCTGGGTGCTGTATACAGTGGGGTGTCCTTTGTATATCTGGGTGCTGTATACAGTCGGGTGTCCTGTGTATATCTGGGTGCTGTATACAGTCGGGTGTCCTGTGTATATCTGGGTGCTGTATACAGTGGGGTGTCCTGTGTATATCGGGGTGCTGTATACAGTCGGGTGTCCTGTGTATATCTGGGTGCTGTATACACTCGGGTGTCCTGTGTATATCTGGGTGCTGTATACAGTCGGGTGTCCTGTGTATATCTGGGTGTTGTATACACTCGGGTGTCCTGTGTATATCGGGGTGCTGTATACAGTGGGGTGTCCTGTGTATATCTGGGTGCTGTATACACTCGGGTGTCCTGTGTATATCTGGGTGCTGTATACAGTCGGGTGTCCTGTGTATATCGGGGTGCTGTATACACTCGGGTGTCCTGTGTATATCTGGGTGCTGTATACAGTCGGGTGTCCTGTGTATATCTGGGTGCTGTATACACTCGGGTGTCCTGTGTATATCTGGGTGCTGTATACACTCGGGTGTCCTGTGTATATCGGGGTGCTGTATACACTCGGGTGTCCTGTGTATATCTGGGTGCTGTATACAGTCGGGTGTCCTGTGTATATCGGGGTGCTGTATACAGTCGGGTGTCCTGTGTATATCTGGGTGCTGTATACAGTGGGGTGTCCTGTGTATATCGGGGTGCTGTATACACTCGGGTGTCCTGTGTATATCTGGGTGCTGTATACACTCGGGTGTCCTGTGTATATCGGGGTGCTGTATACACTCGGGTGTCCTGTGTATATCGGGGTGCTGTATACACTCGGGTGTCCTGTGTATATCTGGGTGCTGTATACAGTGGGGTGTCCTGTGTATATCTGGGTGCTGTATACAGTCGGGTGTCCTGTGTATATCTGGTGCTGTATACAGTGGGGTGTCCTGTGTATATCGGGTTGCTGTATACAGTCGGGTGTCCTGTGTATATCGGGGTGCTGTATACAGTCGGGTATCCTGTGTATATCTGGGTGCTGTATACAGTCGGGTGTCCTGTGTATATCTGGGTGCTGTATACATCGGGTGTCCTGTGTATATCGGGGTGCTGTATACAGTCGGGTGTCCTGTGTATATCGGGGTGTTGTATACAGTCGGGTGTCCTGTGTATATCTGGGTGCTGTATACAGTCGGGTGTCCTGTGTATATCGGGGTGCTGTATACACTCGGGTGTCCTGTGTATATCTGGGTGCTGTATACACTCGGGTGTCCTGTGTATATCGGGGTGCTGTATACAGTCGGTATCCTGTGTATATCTGGGTGCTGTATACAGTCGGGTGTCCTGTGTATATCTGGGTGCTGTATACAGTCGGGTATCCTGTGTATATCTGGGTGCTGTATACAGTCGGGTATCCTGTGTATATCTGGGTGCTGTATACACTCGGGTGTCCTGTGTATATCGGGGTGCTGTATACAGTCGGGTATCCTGTGTATATCTGGGTGCTGTATACACTCGGGTGTCCTGTGTATATCGGGGTGCTGTATACAGTCGGGTGTCCTGTGTATATCTGGGTGCTGTATACAGTGGGGTGTCCTGTGTATATCGGGGTGCTGTATACAGTCGGGGTATCCTGTGTATATCTGGGTGCTGTATACACTCGGGTGTCCTGTGTATATCGGGTGCTGTATACAGTCGGGCGTCCTGTGTATATCTGGGTGCTGTATACAGTCGGGTGTCCTGTGTATATCTGGGTGCTGTATACACTCGGGTGTCCTGTGTATATCTGGGTGCTGTATACAGTCGGGGTCCTGTGTATATCGGGGTGCTGTATACACTCGGGTGTCCTGTGTATATCGGGGTGCTGTATACAGTCGGGTGTCCTGTGTATATCTGGGTGCTGTATACAGTCGGGTGTCCTGTGTATATCTGGGTGCTGTATACAGTGGGGTGTCCTGTGTATATCTGGGTGCTGTATACAGTCGGGTGTCCTGTGTATATCTGGGTGCTGTATACACTCGGGTGTCCTGTGTATATCGGGGTGCTGTATACAGTGGGGTGTCCTGTGTATATCTGGGTGCTGTATACACTCGGGTGTCCTGTGTATATCTGGGTGCTGTATACAGTCGGGTGTCCTGTGTATATCGGGGTGCTGTATACAGTCGGGTGTCCTGTGTATATCGGGGTGCTGTATACAGTCGGGTGTCCTGTGTATATCGGGGTGCTGTATACACTCGGGTGTCCTGTGTATATCGGGGTGCTGTATACAGTCGGGTGTCCTGTGTATATCGGGGTGCTGTATACAGTCGGGTGTCCTGTGTATATCTGGGTGCTGTATACAGTCGGGTGTCCTGTGTATATCGGGGTGCTGTATACACTCGGGTGTCCTGTGTATATCTGGGTGCTGTATACAGTCAGGTGTCCTGTGTATATCGGGGTGCTGTATACACTCGGGTATCCTGTGTATATCTGGGTGCTGTATACACTCGGGTGTCCTGTGTATATCGGGGTGCTGTATACACTCGGGTGTCCTGTGTATATCGGGGTGCTGTATACACTCGGGTGTCCTGTGTATATCGGGGTGCTGTATAAAGTGGGGTGTCCTGTGTATATCTGGGTGCTGTATACAGTGGGGTGTCCTGTGTATATCGGGGTGCTGTATACAGTCGGGTGTCCTGTGTATATCTGGGTGCTGTATACACTCGGGTGTCCTGTGTATATCGGGGTGCTGTATACACTCGGGTGTCCTGTGTATATCGGGGTGCTGTATACAGTTGGGTGTCCTGTGTATATCTGGGTGCTGTATACACTCGGGTGTCCTGTGTATATCGGGGTGCTGTATACAGTGGGGTGTCCTGTGTATATCGGGGTGCTGTATACACTCGGGTGTCCTGTGTATATCGGGGTGCTGTATACAGTCGGGTGTCCTGTGTATATCGGGGTGCTGTATACACTCGGGTGTCCTGTGTATATCGGGGTGCTGTATACACTCGGGTGTCCTGTGTATATCGGGGTGCTGTATACAGTGGGGTGTCCTGTGTATATCGGGGTGCTGTATACACTCGGGTGTCCCTGTGTATATCTGGGTGCTGTATACACTCGGGTGTCCTGTGTATATCGGGGTGCTGTATACACTCGGGTGTCCTGTGTATATCGGGGTGCTGTATACAGTGGGTGTCCTGTGTATATCGGGGTGCTGTATACAGTCGGGTGTCCTGTGTATATCGGGGTGCTGTATACTGTGGGGTGTCCTGTGTATATCTGGGTGCTGTATACACTCGGGTGTCCTGTGTATATCGGGGTGCTGTATACACTCGGGTGTCCTGTGTATATCGGGGTGCTGTATACACTCGGGTGTCCTGTGTATATCGGGGTGCTGTATACAGTGGGGTGTCCTGTGTATATCGGGGTGCTGTATACAGTGGGGTGTCCTGTGTATATCGGGGTGCTGTATAAAGTCGGGTGTCCTGTGTATATCTGGGTGCTGTATACACTCGGGGTGTCCTGTGTATATCTGGGTGCTGTATACACTCGGGTGTCCTGTGTATATCTGGGTGCTGTATACACTCGGGTGTCCTGTGTATATCTGGGTGCTGTATACACTCGGGTGTCCTGTGTATATCTGGGTGCTGTATACACTCGGGTGTCCTGTGTATATCTGGGTGCTGTATACACTCGGGTGTCCTGTGTATATCGGGGTGCTGTATACAGTCGGGTGTCCTGTGTATATCTGGGTGCTGTATACAGTCGGGTGTCCTGTGTACATCGGGGTGCTGTATACAGTGGGGTGTCCTGTGTATATCGGGTGCTGTATACACTCGGGTGTCCTGTGTATATCGGGGTGCTGTATACAGTCGGGTGTCCTGTGTATATCTGGGTGCTGTATACACTCGGGTGTCCTGTGTATATCGGGGTGCGGTATACAGTTGGTGTCCTGTGTATATCTGGGTGCTGTATACAGTCGGGTGTCCTGTGTATATCTGGGTGCTGTATACACTCGGGTGTCCTGTGTATATCGGGGTGCTGTATACAGTGGGGTGTCCTGTGTATATCTGGGTGCTGTATACAGTCGGGTGTCCTGTGTATATCTGGGTGCTGTATACACTCGGGTGTCCTGTGTATATCGGGGTGCTGTATACAGTGGGGTGTCCTGTGTATATCGGGGTGCTGAGTACAGTGGGGTGTCCTGTGTATATCGGGGTGCTGAGTACAGTGGGGTGTCCTGTGTATATCGGGTGCTGAGTACAGTGGGGTGTCCTGTGTATATCTGGGTGCTGTATACACTCGGGTGTCCTGTGTATATATGGGTGCTGTATACAGTGGGGTGTCCTGTGTATATCGGGGTGCTGTATACAGTCGGGTGTCCTGTGTATATCTGGGTGCTGTATACAGTCGGGTGTCCCGTGTACATCGGGGTGCTGTATACAGTGGGGGTGTCCTGTGTATATCGGGGTACTGTATACAGTGGGTGTCCTGTGTATATCTGGGTGCTGTATACACTCGGGTGTCCTGTGTATATCGGGGTGCTGTATACAGTGGGGTGTCCTGTGTATATCTGGGTGCTGTATACAGTCGGGTGTCCTGTGTATATCGGGTGCTGTATACAGTGGGGTGTCCTGTGTATATCTGGGTGCTGTATACACTCGGGTGTCCTGTGTATATCGGGGTGCTGTACACAGTGGGGTGTCCTGTGTATATCGGGGTGCTGTATACACTCGGGTGTCCTGTGTATATCTGGGTGCTGTATACAGTGAGGTGTCCTGTGTATATCTGGGTGCTGTATACAGTGGGGTGTCCTGTGTATATCTGGGTGCTGTATACACTCGGGTGTCCTGTGTATATCGGGGTGCTGTACACAGTGGGGTGTCCTGTGTATATCGGGGTGCTGTATACACTCGGGTGTCCTGTGTATATCTGGGTGCTGTATACAGTGAGGTGTCCTGTGTATATCTGGGTGCTGTATACAGTGGGGTGTCCTGTGTATATCGGGGTGCTGTATACACTCGGGTGTCCTGTGTATATCTGGGTGCTGTATACAGTGAGGTGTCCTGTGTATATCGGGGTGCTGTATACAGTGGGGTGTCCTGTGTATATCGGGGTGCTGTATACACTCGGGTGTCCTGTGTATATCTGGGTGCTGTATACAGTCGGGTGTCCTGTGTATATCTGGGTGCTGTATACACTCGGGTGTCCTGTGTATATCTGGGTGCTGTATACAGTCGGGTGTCCTGTGTATATCGGGGTGCTGTATACAGCTCGGGTGTCCTGTGTATATCTGGGTGCTGTATACAGTCGGGTGTCCTGTGTATATCTGGGTGCTGTATACAGTGGGGTGTCCTGTGTATATCGGGGTGCTGTATACAGTGGGTGTCCTGTGTATATCTGGGTGCTGTATACACTCGGGTGTCCTGTGTATATCTGGGTGCTGTATACAGTGGGGTGTCCTGTGTATATCTGGGTGCTGTATACACTCGGGTGTCCTGTGTATATCTGGGTGCTGTATACAGTGGGGTGTCCTGTGTATATCGGGGTGCTGTATACAGTGGGGTGTCCTGTGTATATCGGGGTGCTGTATACAGTGGGGTGTCCTGTGTATATCGGGGTGCTGTATACACTCGGGTGTCCTGTGTATATCAGGGTGCTGTATACAGTCGGGTGTCCTGTGTATATCTGGGTGCTGTATACAGTGGGGTGTCCTGTGTATATCGGGGTGCTGTATACACTCGGGTGTCCTGTGTATATCAGGGTGCTGTATACAGTCGGGTGTCCTGTGTATATCGGGGTGCTGTATACACTCGGGTGTCCTGTGTATATCTGGGTGCTGTATACACTCGGGTGTCCTGTGTATATCTGGGTGCTGTATACAGTGGGGTGTCCTGTGTATATCGGGGTGCTGTATACAGTGGGGTGTCCTGTGTATATCGGGGTGCTGTATACAGTGGGGTGTCCTGTGTATATCGGGGTGCTGTATACACTCGGGTGTCCTGTGTATATCGGGGTGCTGTATACAGTCGGGTGTCCTGTGTATATCGGGGTGCTGTATACAGTGGGGTGTCCTGTGTATATCTGGGTGCTGTATACACTCGGGTGTCCTGTGTATATCTGGGTGCTGTATACAGTCGGGTGTCCTGTGTATATCTGGGTGCTGTATACAGTCGGGTGTCCTGTGTATATCGGGGTGCTGTATACAGTGGGGTGTCCTGTCTATATCTGGGTGCTGTATACACTCGGGTGTCCTGTGTATATCTGGGTGCTGTATACAGTCGGGTGTCCTGTGTATATCGGGGTGCTGTATACAGTGGGGTGTCCTGTGTATATCTGGGTGCTGTATACAGTGGGGTGTCCTGTGTATATCTGGGTGCTGTATACAGTCGGGTGTCCTGTGTATATCGGGGTGCTGAGTACAGTGGAGTGTCCTGTGTATATCGGGGTGCTGTATACAGTGGGGTGTCCTGTGTATATCTGGGTGCTGTATACACTCGGGTGTCCTGTGTATATCTGGGTGCTGTATACAGTCGGGTGTCCTGTGTATATCGGGGTGCTGTATACACTCGGGTGTCCTGTGTATATCTGGGTGCTGTATACAGTCGGGTGTCCTGTGTATATCTGGGTGCTGTATACAGTGGGGTGTCCTGTGTATATCGGGGTGCTGTATACAGTGGGGTGTCCTGTGTATATCGGGGTGCTGTATACAGTGGGGTGTCCTGTGTATATCGGGGTGCTGTATACAGTGGGGTGTCCTGTGTATATCGGGGTGCTGTATACACTCGGGTGTCCTGTGTATATCAGGGTGCTGTATACAGTCGGGTGTCCTGTGTATATCGGGGTGCTGTATACACTCGGGTGTCCTGTGTATATCTGGGTGCTGTATACACTCGGGTGTCCTGTGTATATCTGGGTGCTGTATACAGTGGGGTGTCCTGTGTATATCGGGGTGCTGTATACAGTGGGGTGTCCTGTGTATATCGGGGTGCTGTATACAGTGGGGTGTCCTGTGTATATCGGGGTGCTGTATACACTCGGGTGTCCTGTGTATATCGGGGTGCTGTATACAGTCGGGTGTCCTGTGTATATCGGGGTGCTGTATACAGTGGGGTGTCCTGTGTATATCTGGGTGCTGTATACACTCGGGTGTCCTGTGTATATCTGGGTGCTGTATACAGTCGGGTGTCCTGTGTATATCTGGGTGCTGTATACAGTCGGGTGTCCTGTGTATATCGGGGTGCTGTATACAGTGGGGTGTCCTGTCTATATCTGGGTGCTGTATACACTCGGGTGTCCTGTGTATATCTGGGTGCTGTATACAGTCGGGTGTCCTGTGTATATCGGGGTGCTGTATACAGTGGGGTGTCCTGTGTATATCTGGGTGCTGTATACAGTGGGGTGTCCTGTGTATATCTGGGTGCTGTATACAGTCGGGTGTCCTGTGTATATCGGGGTGCTGAGTACAGTGGAGTGTCCTGTGTATATCGGGGTGCTGTATACAGTGGGGTGTCCTGTGTATATCTGGGTGCTGTATACACTCGGGTGTCCTGTGTATATCTGGGTGCTGTATACAGTCGGGTGTCCTGTGTATATCGGGGTGCTGTATACACTCGGGTGTCCTGTGTATATCTGGGTGCTGTATACAGTCGGGTGTCCTGTGTATATCTGGGTGCTGTATACAGTGGGGTGTCCTGTGTATATCGGGGTGCTGTATACAGTGGGGTGTCCTGTGTATATCGGGGTGCTGTATACAGTGGGGTGTCCTGTGTATATCGGGGTGCTGTATACACTCGGGTGTCCTGTGTATATCAGGGTGCTGTATACAGTCGGGTGTCCTGTGTATATCTGGGTGCTGTATACACTCGGGTGTCCTGTGTATATCGGGGTGCTGTATACAGTCGGGTGTCCTGTGTATATCGGGGTGCTGTATACAGTGGGGTGTCCTGTGTATATCTGGGTGCTGTATACACTCGGGTGTCCTGTGTATATCTGGGTGCTGTATACAGTCGGGTGTCCTGTGTATATCGGGGTGCTGTATACACTCGGGTGTCCTGTGTATATCGGGGTGCTGTATACAGTGGGGTGTCCTGTGTATATCTGGGTGCTGTATACACTCGGGTGTCCTGTGTATATCTGGGTGCTGTATACAGTGAGGTGTCCTGTGTATATCTGGGTGCTGTATACAGTCGGGTGTCCTGTGTATATCTGGGTGCTGTATACACTCGGGTGTCCTGTGTATATCTGGGTGCTGTATACAGTCGGGTGTCCTGTGTATATCGGGGTGCTGTATACAGTGGGGTGTCCTGTGTATATCTGGGTGCTGTATACAGTGGGGTGTCCTGTGTATATCTGGGTGCTGTATACAGTCGGGTGTCCTGTGTATATCTGGGTGCTGTATACAGTGGGGTGTCCTGTGTATATCTGGGTGCTGTATACAGTGCGGGTGTCCTGTGTATATCGGGGTGCTGTATACAGTGGGGTGTCCTGTGTATATCTGGGTGCTGTATACACTCGGGTGTCCTGTGTATATCTGGGTGCTGTATACAGTCGGGTGTCCTGTGTATATCGGGGTGCTGTATACAGTGGGTGTCCTGTGTATATCTGGGTGCTGTATACAGTCGGGTGTCTGTGTATATCTGGGTGCTGTATACAGTGGGGTGTCCTGTGTATATCGGGGTGCTGTATACAGTGGGGTGTCCTGTGTATATCTGGGTGCTGTATACACTCGGGTGTCCTGTGTATATCAGGGTGCTGTATACAGTCGGGTGTCCTGTGTATATCTGGTGCTGTATACACTCGGGTGTCCTGTGTATATCGGGGTGCTGTATACAGTCGGGTGTCCTGTGTATATCGGGGTGCTGTATACACGTGGGGTGTCCTGTGTATATCTGGGTGCTGTATACACTCGGGTGTCCTGTGTATATCTGGGTGCTGTATACAGTGGGTGTCCTGTGTATATCTGGGTGCTGTATACACTCGGGTGTCCTGTGTATATCTGGGTGCTGTATACAGTCGGGGTGTCCTGTGTATATCTGGGTGCTGTATACACTCGGGTGTCCTGTGTATATCTGGGTGCTGTATACACTCGGGTGTCCTGTGTATATCTGGGTGCTGTATACAGTCGGGTGTCCTGTGTATATCGGGGTGCTGTATACAGTCGGGTGTCCTGTGTATATCTGGGTGCTGTATACACTCGGGTGTCCTGTGTATATCTGGGTGCTGTATACAGTCGGGTGTCCTGTGTATATCTGGGTGCTGTATACAGTGGGGTGTCCTGTGTATATCGGGGTGCTGTATACAGTGGGGTGTCCTGTGTATATCGGGGTGCTGTATACAGTCGGGTGTCCTGTGTATATCGGGGTGCTGTATACAGTCGGGTGTCCTGTGTATATCTGGGTGCTGTATACACGTCGGGTGTCCTGTGTATATCGGGGTGCTGTATACAGTCGGGTGTCCTGTGTATATCTGGGTGCTGTATACACTCGGGTGTCCTGTGTATATCGGGGTGCTGTATACAGTCGGGTGTCCTGTGTATATCGGGGTGCTGTATACAGTCGGGTGTCCTGTGTATATCTGGGTGCTGTATACAGTCGGGGTGTCCTGTGTATATCGGGGTGCTGTATACAGTGGGGTGTCCTGTGTATATCTGGGTGCTGTATACAGTGGGGTGTCCTGTGTATATCTGGGGTGCTGTATACACTCGGGTGTCCTGTGTATATCTGGGTGCTGTATACAGTCGGGTGTCCTGTGTATATCTGGGTGCTGTATACACTCGGGTGTCCTGTGTATATCTGGGTGCTGTATACAGTCGGGTGTCCTGTGTATATCGGGGTGCTGTATACAGTCGGGTGTCCTGTGTATATCTGGGTGCTGTATACAGTGGGGTGTCCTGTGTATATCTGGGTGCTGTATACAGTGGGGTGTCCTGTGTATATCTGGGTGCTGTATACAGTCGGGTGTCCTGTGTATATCGGGGTGCTGTATACACTCGGGTGTCCTGTGTATATCTGGGTGCTGTATACAGTCGGGTGTCCTGTGTATATCTGGGTGCTGTACTACAGTCGGGTGTCCTGTGTATATCGGGGTGCTGTATACAGTCGGGGTGTCCTGTGTATATCTGGGTGCTGTATACAGTCGGGTGTCCTGTGTATATCTGGGTGCTGTACTACAGTCGGGTGTCCTGTGTATATCGGGGGTGCTGTATACAGTGGGGTGTCCTGTGTATATCGGGGTGCTGTATACAGTGGGGTGTCCTGTGTATATCGGGGTGCTGTATACACGTCGGGTGTCCTGTGTATATCTGGGTGCTGTATACAGTGGGTGTCCTGTGTATATCGGGGTGCTGTATACAGTGGGGTGTCCTGTGTATATCGGGGTGCTGTATACACTCGGGTGTCCTGTGTATATCTGGGTGCTGTATACAGTGAGGGTGTCCTGTGTATATCTGGGTGCTGTATACAGTGGGGTGTCCTGTGTATATCGGGGTGCTGTATACAGCTCAGGGTGTCCTGTGTATATCTGGGTGCTGTATACAGTGCGGGTGTCCTGTGTATATCGGGGTGCTGTATACAGTGGGGTGTCCTGTGTATATCGGGGTGCTGTATACACTCGGGTGTCCTGTGTATATCTGGGTGCTGTATACAGTCGGGTGTCCTGTGTATATCTGGGTGCTGTATACACTCGGGTGTCCTGTGTATATCTGGGTGCTGTATACAGTCGGGGTGTCCTGTGTATATCGGGGTGCTGTATACACTCGGGTGTCCTGTGTATATCTGGGTGCTGTATACAGTCGGGGTGTCCTGTGTATATCGGGGTGCTGTATACAGTGGGGTGTCCTGTGTATATCGGGGTGCTGTATACAGTGGGTGTCCTGTGTATATCGGGGTGCTGTATACAGCTCGGGTGTCCTGTGTATATCTGGGTGCTGTATACAGTCGGGTGTCCTGTGTATATCTGGGTGCTGTATACACTCGGGTGTCCTGTGTATATCGGGGTGCTGTATACAGTCGGGTGTCCTGTGTATATCGGGGTGCTGTATACAGTGGGGTGTCCTGTGTATATCTGGGTGCTGTATACACTCGGGTGTCCTGTGTATATCTGGGTGCTGTATACAGTCGGGTGTCCTGTGTATATCGGGGTGCTGTATACAGTGGAGTGTCCTGTGTATATCGGGGTGCTGTATACAGTCGGGGTGTCCTGTGTATATCTGGGTGCTGTATACACTCGGGTGTCCTGTGTATATCTGGGTGCTGTATACAGTCGGGTGTACTGTGTATATCGGGGTGCTGTATACAGTGGGGTGTCCTGTGTATATCTGGGTGCTGTATACACTCGGGTGTCCTGTGTATATCGGGGTGCTGTATACACTCGGGTGTCCTGTGTATATCTGGGTGCTGTATACAGTCGGGTGTCCTGTGTATATCGGGGTGCTGTATACAGTCGGGGTGTCCTGTGTATATCGGGGTGCTGTATACACTCGGGTGTCCTGTGTATATCTGGGTGCTGTATACAGTCGGGTGTCCTGTGTATATCTGGGTGCTGTATACAGCTCGGGTGTCCTGTGTATATCTGGGTGCTGTATACAGTGAGGTGTCCTGTGTATATCTGGGTGCTGTATACAGTCGGGTGTCCTGTGTATATCTGGGTGCTGTATACACTCGGGTGTCCTGTGTATATCTGGGTGCTGTATACAGTTGGGTGTCCTGTGTATATCTGGGTGCTGTATACAGTCGGGTGTCCTGTGTATATCTGGGTGCTGTATACACTCGGGTGTCCTGTGTATATCTGGGTGCTGTATACAGTCGGGTGTCCTGTGTATATCTGGGTGCTGTATACAGTGGGGTGTCCTGTGTATATCGGGGTGCTGTATACAGTGGGGTGTCCTGTGTATATCGGGGTGCTGTATACACTCGGGTGTCCTGTGTATATCAGGGTGCTGTATACAGTCGGGTGTCCTGTGTATATCTGGGTGCTGTATACACTCGGGTGTCCTGTGTATATCGGGGTCCTGTATACAGTCGGGTGTCCTGTGTATATCGGGGTGCTGTATACAGTGGGGTGTCCTGTGTATATCTGGGTGCTGTATACAGTCGGGTGTCCTGTGTATATCTGGGTGCTGTATACACTCGGGTGTCCTGTGTATATCTGGGTGCTGTATACACTCGGGTGTCCTGTGTATATCTGGGTGCTGTATACACTCGGGTGTCCTGTGTATATCGGGGTGCTGTATACAGTCGGGTGTCCTGTGTATATCGGGGTGCTGTATACAGTGGGGTGTCCTGTGTATATCTGGGTGCTGTATACAGTCGGGTGTCCTGTGTATATCGGGGTGCTGTATACACTCGGGTGTCCTGTGTATATCTGGGTGCTGTATACAGTCGGGTGTCCTGTGTATATCTGGGTGCTGTATACACTCGGGTGTCCTGTGTATATCTGGGTGCTGTATACAGTGAGGTGTCCTGTGTATATCTGGGTGCTGTATACAGTCGGGTGTCCTGTGTATATCTGGGTGCTGTATACAGTGGGGTGTCCTGTGTATATCTGGGTGCTGTATACAGTCGGGTGTCCTGTGTATATCTGGGTGCTGTATACAGTCGGGTGTCCTGTGTATATCTGGGTGCTGTATACAGTCGGGTATCCTGTGTATATCTGGGTGCTGTATACAGTCGGGTGTCCTGTGTATATCTGGGTGCTGTATACAGTCGGGTGTCCTGTGTATATCTGGGTGCTGTATACAGTCGGGTGTCCTGTGTATATCTGGGTGCTGTATACAGTCGGGTGTCCTGTGTATATCTGGGTGCTGTATACACTCGGGTGTCCTGTGTATATCTGGGTGCTGTATACAGTGGGGTGTCCTGTGTATATCGGGGTGCTGTATACACTAGGGTGTCCTGTGTATATCGGGGTGCTGTATACACTCGGGTGTCCTGTGTATATCGGGGTGCTGTATACACTAGGGTGTCCTGTGTATATCTGGGTGCTGTATACACTCGGGTGTCCTGTGTATATCGGGGTGCTGTATACACTCGGGTGTCCTGTGTATATCTGGGTGCTGTATACACTCGGGTGTCCTGTGTATATCTGGGTGCTGTATACAGTCGGGTGTCCTGTGTATATCGGGGTGCTGTATACAGTGGGGTGTCCTGTGTATATCTGGGTGCTGTATACAGTGGGGTGTCTTGTGTATATCTGGGTGCTGTATACAGTGGGGTGTCCTGTGTATATCGGGGTGCTGTATACAGTGGGGTGTCCTGTGTATATCTGGGTGCTGTATACACTCGGGTGTCCTGTGTATATCGGGGTGCTGTATACAGTCGGGTGTCCTGTGTATATCGGGGTGCTGTATACACTCGGGTGTCCTGTGTATATCTGGGTGCTGTATACAGTGGGGTGTCCTGTGTATATCTGGGTGCTGTATACACTCGGGTGTCCTGTGTATATCAGGGTGCTGTATACAGTCGGGTGTCCTGTGTATATCTGGGTGCTGTATACACTCGGGTGTCCTGTGTATATCTGGGTGCTGTATACAGTCGGGTGTCCTGTGTATATCTGGGTGCTGTATACACTCGGGTGTCCTGTGTATATCTGGGTGCTGTATACAGTCGGGTGTCCTGTGTATATCGGGGTGCTGTATACACTCGGGTGTCCTGTGTATATCTGGGTGCTGTATACACTCGGGTGTCCTGTGTATATCTGGGTGCTGTATACAGTCGGGTGTCCTGTGTATATCGGGGTGCTGTATACAGTGGAGTGTCCTGTGTATATCTGGGTGCTGTATACACTCGGGTGTCCTGTGTATATCTGGGTGCTGTATACAGTGAGGTGTCCTGTGTATATCTGGGTGCTGTATACAGTCGGGTGTCCTGTGTATATCTGGGTGCTGTATACACTCGGGTGTCCTGTGTATATCTGGGTGCTGTATACAGTCGGGTGTCCTGTGTATATCTGGGTGCTGTATACAGTGGGGTGTCCTGTGTATATCGGGGTGCTGTATACAGTGGGGTGTCCTGTGTATATCGGGGTGCTGTATACAGTGGGGTGTCCTGTGTATATCGGGGTGCTGTATACACTCGGGTGTCCTGTGTATATCTGGGTGCTGTATACAGTCGGGTGTCCTGTGTATATCTGGGTGCTGTATACACTCGGGTGTCCTGTGTATATCGGGGTGCTGTATACAGTCGGGTGTCCTGTGTATATCGGGGTGCTGTATACACTCGGGTGTCCTGTGTATATCGGGGTGCTGTATACAGTCGGGTGTCCTGTGTATATCGGGGTACTGTATACAGTCGGGTGTCCTGTGTATATCGGGGTGCTGTATACAGTGGGGTGTCCTGTGTATATCTGGGTGCTGTATACAGTGGGGTGTCCTGTGTATATTGGGGTGCTGTATACACTCGGGTGTCCTGTGTATATCTGGGTGCTGTATACAGTCGGGTGTCCTGTGTATATCTGGGTGCTGTATACACTCGGGTGTCCTGTGTATATCTGGGTGCTGTATACAGTCGGGTGTCCTGTGTATATCGGGGTGCTGTATACAGTCGGGTGTCCTGTGTACATCTGGGTGCTGTATACAGTGGGGTGTCCTGTGTATATCTGGGTGCTGTATACAGTGGGGTGTCCTGTGTATATCTGGGTGCTGTATACAGTCGGGTGTCCTGTGTATATCGGGGTGCTGTATACACTCGGGTGTCCTGTGTATATCTGGGTGCTGTATACAGTCGGGTGTCCTGTGTATATCTGGGTGCTGTACACAGTCGGGTGTCCTGTGTATATCGGGGTGCTGTATACACTCGGGTGTCCTGTGTATATCTGGGTGCTGTATACAGTGGGGTGTCCTGTGTATATCGGGGTGCTGTATACAGTGGGGTGTCCTGTGTATATCGGGGTGCTGAGTACAGTGGAGTGTCCTGTGTATATCGGGGTGCTGTATACAGTGGGGTGTCCTGTGTATATCTGGGTGCTGTATACACTCGGGTGTCCTGTGTATATCGGGGTGCTGTATACAGTCGGGTGTCCTGTGTATATCGGGGTGCTGTATACAGTCGGGTGTCCTGTGTATATCGGGGTGCTGTATACAGTGGAGTGTCCTGTGTATATCGGGGTGCTGTATACAGTGGGGTGTCCTGTGTATATCTGGGTGCTGTATACACTCGGGTGTCCTGTGTATATCTGGGTGCTGTATACAGTGGGGTGTCCTGTGTATATCGGGGTGCTGTATACAGTCGGGTGTCCTGTGTATATCGGGGTGCTGTATACAGTCGGGTGTCCTGTGTATATCGGGGTGCTGTATACAGTGGAGTGTCCTGTGTATATCGGGGTGCTGTATACAGTGGGGTGTCCTGTGTATATCTGGGTGCTGTATACACTCGGGTGTCCTGTGTATATCGGGGTGCTGTATACACTCGGGTATCCTGTGTATATCGGGGTGCTGTATACACTCGGGTGTCCTGTGTATATCTGGGTGCTGTATACAGTGAGGTGTCCTGTGTATATCTGGGTGCTGTATACAGTCGGGTGTCCTGTGTATATCGGGGTGCTGTATACAGTCGGGTGTCCTGTGTATATCTGGGTGCTGTATACAGTCGGGTGTCCTGTGTATATCGGGGTGCTGTATACAGTCGGGTGTCCTGTGTATATCTGGGTGCTGTATACAGTGGGGTGTCCTGTGTATATCTGGGTGCTGTATACAGTGGGGTGTCCTGTGTATATCGGGGTGCTGTATACAGTCGGGTGTCCTGTGTATATCTGGGTGCTGTATACAGTGGGGTGTCCTGTGTATATCTGGGTGCTGTATACAGTCGGGGTGTCCTGTGTATATCTGGGTGCTGTATACAGTCGGGTGTCCTGTGTATATCGGGGTGCTGTATACAGTCGGGTGTCCTGTGTATATCTGGGTGCTGTATACAGTGGGGTGTCCTGTGTATATCTGGGTGCTGTATACAGTGGGGTGTCCTGTGTATATCGGGGTGCTGTATACAGTGGAGTGTCCTGTGTATATCGGGGTGCTGTATACAGTGGGGTGTCCTGTGTATATCTGGGTGCTGTATACACTCGGGTGTCCTGTGTATATCGGGTGCTGTATACACTCGGGTATCCTGTGTATATCGGGGTGCTGTATACAGTCGGGTGTCCTGTGTATATCTGGGTGCTGTATACAGTTGGGTGTCCTGTGTATATCTGGGTGCTGTATACAGTCGGGTGTCCTGTGTATATCTGGGTGCTGTATACAGTTGGGTGTCCTGTGTATATCTGGGTGCTGTATACAGTCGGGTGTCCTGTGTATATCGGGGTGCTGTATACACTCGGGTGTCCTGTGTATATCGGGGTGCTGTATACACTCGGGTGTCCTGTGTATATCTGGGTGCTGTATACAGTGGGGTGTCCTGTGTATATCGGGGTGCTGTATACAGTGGGGTGTCCTGTGTATATCTGGGTGCTGTATACAGTCGGGTGTCCTGTGTATATCTGGGTGCTGTATACACTCGGGTGTCCTGTGTATATCTGGGTGCTGTATACAGTCGGGTGTCCTGTGTATATCTGGGTGCTGTATACACTCGGGTGTCCTGTGTATATCGGGGTGCTGTATACAGTCGGGTGTCCTGTGTATATCTGGGTGCTGTATACAGTCGGTGTCCTGTGTATATCGGGGTGCTGTATACAGTCGGGTGTCCTGTGTATATCGGGGTGCTGTATACAGTCGGGTGTCCTGTGTACATCTGGGTGCTGTATACAGTGGGGTGTCCTGTGTATATCTGGGTGCTGTATACAGTCGGGTGTCCTGTGTATATCGGGGTGCTGTATACAGTTGGGTGTCCTGTGTATATCGGGGTGCTGTATACAGTGGGGTGTCCTGTGTATATCTGGGTGCTGTATACAGTGGGGTGTCCTGTGTATATCTGGGTGCTGTATACAGTCGGGTGTCCTGTGTATATCGGGGTGCTGTATACACTCGGGTGTCCTGTGTATATCTGGGTGCTGTATACAGTGGGGTGTCCTGTGTATATCGGGGTGCTGTATACAGTGGGGTGTCCTGTGTATATCTGGGTGCTGTATACAGTGGGGTGTCCTGTGTATATCTGGGTGCTGTATACAGTCGGGTGTCCTGTGTATATCGGGGTGCTGTATACAGTCGGGTGTCCTGTGTATATCTGGGTGCTGTATACACTCGGGTGTCCTGTGTATATCTGGGTGCTGTATACAGTCGGGTGTCCTGTGTATATCTGGGTGCTGTATACAGTGGGGTGTCCTGTGTATATCTGGGTGCTGTATACAGTCGGGTGTCCTGTGTATATCGGGGTGCTGTATACAGTCGGGTGTCCTGTGTATATCGGGGTGCTGTATACAGTGGGGTGTCCTGTGTATATCTGGGTGCTGTATACACTCGGGTGTCATGTGTATATCGGGGTGCTGTATACAGTCGGGGTGTCCTGTGTATATCGGGGTGCTGTATACAGTCGGGTGTCCTGTGTATATCGGGGTGCTGTATACAGTCGGGTGTCCTGTGTATATCTGGGTGCTGTATACAGTCGGGTGTCCTGTGTATATCTGGGTGCTGTATACACTCGGGTGTCCTGTGTATATCTGGGTGCTGTATACAGTCGGGTGTCCTGTGTATATCGGGGTGCTGTATACAGTCGGGTGTCCTGTGTACATCTGGGTGCTGTATACAGTGGGGTGTCCTGTGTATATCTGGGTGCTGTATACACTCGGGTGTCCTGTGTATATCTGGGTGCTGTATACAGTGGGGTGTCCTGTGTATATCGGGGTGCTGTATACAGTCGGGGTGTCCTGTGTATATCGGGGTGCTGTATACACTCGGGTGTCCTGTGTATATCTGGGTGCTGTATACAGTCGGGTGTCCTGTGTATATCGGGGTGCTGTATACAGTCGGGTGTCCTGTGTATATCTGAGTGCTGTATACAGTCGGGTGTCCTGTGTATATCGGGGTGCTGTATACAGTCGGGTGTCCTGTGTATATCTGGGTGCTGTATACAGTCGGGTGTCCTGTGTATATCGGGGTGCTGTATACAGTCGGGTGTCCTGTGTATATCTGAGTGCTGTATACAGTGGGGTGTCCTGTGTATATCTGGGTGCTGTATACAGTCGGGTATCCTGTGTATATCGGGGTGCTGTATACAGTCGGGTGTCCTGTGTATATCTGGGTGCTGTATACAGTCGGGTGTCCTGTGTATATCTGGGTGCTGTATACAGTCGGGTGTCCTGTGTATATCTGGGTGCTGTATACACTCGGGTGTCCTGTGTATATCGGGGTGCTGTATACAGTGGGGTGTCCTGTGTATATCTGGGTGCTGTATACAGTCGGGTGTCCTGTGTATATCTGGGTGCTGTATACAGTCGGGTGTCCTGTGTATATCGGGGTGCTGTATACAGTCGGGTGTCCTGTGTATATCTGGGTGCTGTATACACTCGGGTGTCCTGTGTATATCGGGGTGCTGTATACACTCGGGTGTCCTGTGTATATCGGGGTGCTGTATACTGTGGGGTGTCCTGTGTATATCGGGGTGCTGTATACTGTGGGGTGTCCTGTGTATATCTGGGTGCTGTATACTGTGGGGTGTCCTGTGTATATCTGGGTGCTGTATACAGTGGGGTGTCCTGTGTATATCGGGGTGCTGTATACACTCGGGTGTCCTGTGTATATCTGGGTGCTGTATACAGTTGGGTGTCCTGTGTATATCTGGGTGCTGTATACACTCGGGTGTCCTGTGTATATCTGGGTGCTGTATACAGTCGGGTGTCCTGTGTATATCGGGGTGCTGTATACAGTCGGGTGTCCTGTGTATATCTGGGTGCTGTATACAGTCGGGTGTCCTGTGTATATCTGGGTGCTGTATACAGTCGGGTGTCCTGTGTATATCTGGGTGCTGTATACACTCGGGTGTCCTGTGTATATCGGGGTGCTGTATACAGTCGGGTGTCCTGTGTATATCGGGGTGCTGTATACACTCGGGTGTCCTGTGTATATCGGGGTGCTGTATACAGTGGGGTGTCCTGTGTATATCGGGGTGCTGTATACAGTCGGGTGTCCTGTGTATATCGGGGTGCTGTATACAGTCGGGTGTCCTGTGTATATCTGGGTGCTGTATACAGTGGGGTGTCCTGTGTATATCTGGGTGCTGTATACAGTCGGGTGTCCTGTGTATATCTGGGTGCTGTATACACTCGGGTGTCCTGTGTATATCTGGGTGCTGTATACAGTCGGGTGTCCTGTGTATATCTGGGTGCTGTATACACTCGGGTGTCCTGTGTATATCTGGGTGCTGTATACAGTCGGGTGTCCTGTGTATATCGGGGTGCTGTATACAGTCGGGTATCCTGTGTATATCGGGGTGCTGTATACAGTGAGGTGTCCTGTGTATATCTGGGTGCTGTATACAGTGGGGTGTCCTGTGTATATCTGGGTGCTGTATACACTCGGGTGTCCTGTGTATATCTGGGTGCTGTATACAGTCGGGTGTCCTGTGTATATCTGGGTGCTGTATACAGTGGGGTGTCCTGTGTATATCTGGGTGCTGTATACAGTCGGGTATCCTGTGTATATCGGGGTGCTGTATACAGTCGGGTATCCTGTGTATATCGGGGTGCTGTATACAGTGAGGTGTCCTGTGTATATCTGGGTGCTGTATACAGTCGGGTGTCCTGTGTATATCTGGGTGCTGTATACAGTGGGGTGTCCTGTGTATATCGGGGTGCTGTATACAGTGGGGTGTCCTGTGTATATCTGGGTGCTGTATACAGTCGGGTGTCCTGTGTATATCGGGGTGCTGTATACAGTGGAGTGTCCTGTGTATATCGGGGTGCTGTATACAGTGGGGTGTCCTGTGTATATCTGGGTGCTGTATACAGTGGGGTGTCCTGTGTATATCGGGGTGCTGTATACAGTCGGGTGTCCTGTGTATATCGGGGTGCTGTATACAGTCGGGTGTCCTGTGTATATCGGGGTGCTGTATACAGTGGGGTGTCCTGTGTATATCTGGGTGCTGTATACACTCGGGTGTCCTGTGTATATCTGGGTGCTGTATACAGTGGGGTGTCCTGTGTATATCTGGGTGCTGTATACAGTCGGGTGTCCTGTGTATATCGGGGTGCTGTATACAGTGGGGTGTCCTGTGTATATCGGGGTGCTGTATACAGTCGGGTGTCCTGTGTATATCTGGGTGCTGTATACAGTCGGGTGTCCTGTGTATATCGGGGTGCTGTATACACTCGGGTATCCTGTGTATATCGGGGTGCTGTATACAGTCGGGTGTCCTGTGTATATCTGGGTGCTGTATACAGTGGGGTGTCCTGTGTATATCTGGGTGCTGTATACAGTCGGGTGTCCTGTGTATATCTGGGTGCTGTATACAGTGAGGTGTCCTGTGTATATCTGGGTGCTGTATACAGTGGGGTGTCCTGTGTATATCTGGGTGCTGTATACAGTCGGGTGTCCTGTGTATATCGGGGTGCTGTATACAGTCGGGTGTCCTGTGTATATCTGGGTGCTGTATACACTCGGGTGTCCTGTGTATATCTGGGTGCTGTATACAGTCGGGTGTCCTGTGTATATCTGGGTGCTGTATACAGTTGGGTGTCCTGTGTATATCTGGGTGCTGTATACAGTCGGGTGTCCTGTGTATATCGGGGTGCTGTATACAGTGGGGTGTCCTGTGTATATCTGGGTGCTGTATACACTCGGGTGTCATGTGTATATCGGGGTGCTGTATACACTCGGGTGTCCTGTGTATATCTGGGTGCTGTATACAGTCGGGTATCCTGTGTATATCTGAGTGCTGTATACAGTCGGGTGTCCTGTGTATATCTGGGTGCTGTATACAGTGGGGTGTCCTGTGTATATCGGGGTGCTGTATACAGTCGGGTGTCCTGTGTATATCGGGGTGCTGTATACACTCGGGTGTCCTGTGTATATCTGGGTGCTGTATACAGTTGGGTGTCCTGTGTATATCGGGGTGCTGTATACAGTCGGGTGTCCTGTGTATATCTGGGTGCTGTATACAGTCGGGTGTCCTGTGTATATCTGGGTGCTGTATACAGTGGGGTGTCCTGTGTATATCTGGGTGCTGTATACAGTCGGGTGTCCTGTGTATATCTGGGTGCTGTATACACTCGGGTGTCCTGTGTATATCTGGGTGCTGTATACAGTCGGGTGTCCTGTGTATATCTGGGTGCTGTATACAGTCGGGTGTCCTGTGTATATCGGGGTGCTGTATACACTCGGGTGTCCTGTGTATATCTGGGTGCTGTATACAGTGGGGTGTCCTGTGTATATCGGGGTGCTGTATACACTCGGGTGTCCTGTGTATATCTGGGTGCTGTATACAGTGGGGTGTCCTGTGTATATCTGGGTGCTGTATACAGTCGGGTGTCCTGTGTATATCTGGGTGCTGTATACAGTCGGGTGTCCTGTGTATATCTGGGTGCTGTATACAGTGGGGTGTCCTGTGTATATCTGGGTGCTGTATACAGTGGGGTGTCCTGTGTATATCTGGGTGCTGTATACAGTCGGGTGTCCTGTGTATATCTGGGTGCTGTATACACTCGGGTGTCATGTGTATATCGGGGTGCTGTATACACTCGGGTGTCCTGTGTATATCGGGGTGCTGTATACAGTCGGGTGTCCTGTGTATATCTGGGTGCTGTATACACTCGGGTGTCCTGTGTATATCTGGGTGCTGTATACAGTGGGGTGTCCTGTGTATATCTGGGTGCTGTATACACTCGGGTGTCCTGTGTATATCTGGGTGCTGTATACAGTGGGGTGTCCTGTGTATATCTGGGTGCTGTATACAGTGGGGTGTCCTGTGTATATCTGGGTGCTGTATACAGTCGGGTGTCCTGTGTATATCTGGCTGCTGTATACACTCGGGTGTCCTGTGTATATCTGGGTGCTGTATACAGTGGGGTGTCCTGTGTATATCTGGGTGCTGTATACAGTCGGGTGTCCTGTGTATATCGGGGTGCTGTATACAGTCGGGTGTCCTGTGTATATCTGGGTGCTGTATACACTCGGGTGTCCTGTGTATATCGAGGTGCTGTATACAGTCGGGTATCCTGTGTATATCGGGGTGCTGTATACAGTCGGGTGTCCTGTGTATATCTGGGTGCTGTATACAGTCGGGTGTCCTGTGTATATCTGGGTGCTGTATACAGTCGGGTGTCCTGTGTATATCTGGGTGCTGTATACAGTGGGGTGTCCTGTGTATATCGGGGTGCTGTATACACTCGGGTGTCCTGTGTATATCTGGGTGCTGTATACAGTCGGGTGTCCTGTGTATATCGGGGTGCTGTATACACTCGGGTGTCCTGTGTATATCGGGGTGCTGTATACAGTGGGGTGTCCTGTGTATATCTGGGTGCTGTATACACTCGGGTGTCCTGTGTATATCGGGGTGCGGTATACAGTCGGGTGTCCTGTGTATATCTGGGTGCTGTATACAGTCGGGTGTCCTGTGTATATCGGGGTGCTGTATACAGTGGGGTGTCCTGTGTATATCGGGGTGCTGTATACAGTCGGGTGTCCTGTGTATATCTGGGTGCTGTATACAGTCGGGTGTCCTGTGTATATCTGGGTGCTGTATACAGTCGGGTGTCCTGTGTATATCGGGGTGCTGTATACAGTGGGGTGTCCTGTGTATATCTGGGTGCTGTATACACTCGGGTGTCCTGTGTATATCGGGGTGCTGTATACAGTGGGGTGTCCTGTGTATATCTGGGTGCTGTATACAGTGGGGTGTCCTGTGTATATCGGGGTGCTGTATACACTCGGGTGTCCTGTGTATATCTGGGTGCTGTATACAGTCGGGTGTCCTGTGTATATCGGGGTGCTGTATACACTCGGGTGTCCTGTGTATATCGGGGTGCTGTATACAGTGGGGTGTCCTGTGTATATCTGGGTGCTGTATACACTCGGGTGTCCTGTGTATATCGGGGTGCGGTATACAGTCGGGTGTCCTGTGTATATCTGGGTGCTGTATACAGTCGGGTGTCCTGTGTATATCGGGGTGCTGTATACAGTGGGGTGTCCTGTGTATATCGGGGTGCTGTATACAGTCGGGTGTCCTGTGTATATCTGGGTGCTGTATACAGTCGGGTGTCCTGTGTATATCTGGGTGCTGTATACAGTCGGGTGTCCTGTGTATATCGGGGTGCTGTATACAGTGGGGTGTCCTGTGTATATCTGGGTGCTGTATACACTCGGGTGTCCTGTGTATATCGGGGTGCTGTATACAGTGGGGTGTCCTGTGTATATCTGGGTGCTGTATACAGTCGGGTGTCCTGTGTATATCTGGGTGCTGTATACAGTCGGGTGTCCTGTGTATATCTGGGTGCTGTATACACTCGGGTGTCCTGTGTATATCGGGGTGCTGTATACAGTGGGGTGTCCTGTGTATATCTGGGTGCTGTATACAGTGGGGTGTCCTGTGTATATCGGGGTGCTGTATACACTCGGGTGTCCTGTGTATATCGGGGTGCTGTATACAGTGGGGTGTCCTGTGTATATCTGGGTGCTGTATACAGTCGGGTGTCCTGTGTATATCTGGGTGCTGTATACAGTGGGGTGTCCTGTGTATATCTGGGTGCTGTATACAGTCGGGTGTCCTGTGTATATCTGGGTGCTGTATACACTCGGGTGTCCTGTGTATATCTGGGTGCTGTATACAGTCGGGTGTCCTGTGTATATCTGGGTGCTGTATACAGTCGGGTGTCCTGTGTATATCGGGGTGCTGTATACACTCGGGTGTCCTGTGTATATCTGGGTGCTGTATACAGTGGGGTGTCCTGTGTATATCTGGGTGCTGTATACAGTGGGGTGTCCTGTGTATATCTGGGTGCTGTATACAGTCGGGTGTCCTGTGTATATCTGGGTGCTGTATACAGTCGGGTGTCCTGTGTATATCGGGGTGCTGTATACACTCGGGTGTCCTGTGTATATCTGGGTGCTGTATACAGTGGGGTGTCCTGTGTATATCTGGGTGCTGTATACAGTGGGGTGTCCTGTGTATATCTGGGTGCTGTATACAGTCGGGTGTCCTGTGTATATCTGGGTGCTGTATACACTCGGGTGTCATGTGTATATCGGGGTGCTGTATACACTCGGGTGTCCTGTGTATATCGGGGTGCTGTATACAGTCGGGTGTCCTGTGTATATCTGGGTGCTGTATACACTCGGGTGTCCTGTGTATATCTGGGTGCTGTATACAGTGGGGTGTCCTGTGTATATCTGGGTGCTGTATACACTCGGGTGTCCTGTGTATATCGGGGTGCTGTATACACTCGGGTGTCCTGTGTATATCTGGGTGCTGTATACAGTCGGGTGTCCTGTGTATATCGGGGTGCTGTATACACTCGGGTGTCCTGTGTATATCGGGGTGCTGTATACAGTGGGGTGTCCTGTGTATATCTGGGTGCTGTATACACTCGGGTGTCCTGTGTATATCGGGGTGCGGTATACAGTCGGGTGTCCTGTGTATATCTGGGTGCTGTATACAGTCGGGTGTCCTGTGTATATCGGGGTGCTGTATACAGTGGGGTGTCCTGTGTATATCTGGGTGCTGTATACACTCGGGTGTCCTGTGTATATCTGGGTGCTGTATACAGTGGGGTGTCCTGTGTATATCGGGGTGCTGTATACAGTCGGGTGTCCTGTGTATATCTGGGTGCTGTATACAGTCGGGTGTTCTGTGTATATCGGGGTGCTGTATACACTCGGGTGTCCTGTGTATATCTGGGTGCTGTATACAGTGGGGTGTCCTGTGTATATCTGGGTGCTGTATACAGTCGGGTGTCCTGTGTATATCTGGGTGCTGTATACAGTCGGGTGTCCTGTGTATATCGGGGTGCTGTATACAGTGGGGTGTCCTGTGTATATCGGGGTGCTGTATACAGTCGGGTGTTCTGTGTATATCGGGGTGCTGTATACACTCGGGTGTTCTGTGTATATCTGGGTGCTGTATACAGTCGGGTGTCCTGTGTATATCTGGGTGCTGTATACAGTCGGGTGTTCTGTGTATATCGGGGTGCTGTATACACTCGGGTGTTCTGTGTATATCTGGGTGCTGTATACAGTCGGGTGTCCTGTGTATATCTGGGTGCTGTATACAGTCGGGTGTTCTGTGTATATCGGGGTGCTGTATACACTCGGGTGTCCTGTGTATATCGGGGTGCTGTATACACTCGGGTGTCCTGTGTATATCGGGGTGCTGTATACAGTGGGGTGTCCTGTGTATATCTGGGTGCTGTATACAGTCGGGTGTCCTGTGTATATCTGGGTGCTGTATACACTCGGGTGTCCTGTGTATATCGGGGTGCTGTATACACTCGGGTGTCCTGTGTATATCTGGGTGCTGTATACACTCGGGTGTCCTGTGTATATCGGGGTGCTGTATACAGTGGGGTGTCCTGTGTATATCTGGGTGCTGTATACAGTCGGGTGTCCTGTGTATATCTGGGTGCTGTATACACTCGGGTGTCCTGTGTATATCGGGGTGCTGTATACAGTCGGGTGTCCTGTGTATATCTGGGTGCTGTATACACTCGGGTGTCCTGTGTATATCGGGGTGCTGTATACACTCGGGTGTCCTGTGTATATCGGGGTGCTGTATACAGTGGGGTGTCCTGTGTATATCTGGGTGCTGTATACACTCGGGTGTCCTGTGTATATCTGGGTGCTGTATACAGTGGGGTGTCCTGTGTATATCGGGGTGCTGTATACAGTGGGGTGTCCTGTGTATATCGGGGTGCTGTATACACTCGGGTGTCCTGTGTATATCTGGGTGCTGTATACAGTCGGGTGTCCTGTGTATATCTGGGTGCTGTATACAGTCGGGTGTCCTGTGTATATCTGGGTGCTGTATACACTCGGGTGTCCTGTGTATATCGGGGTGCTGTATACAGTCGGGTGTCCTGTGTATATCGGGGTGCTGTATACAGTCGGGGTGTCCTGTGTATATCTGGGTGCTGTATACAGTCGGGTGTCCTGTGTATATCGGGGTGCTGTATACACTCGGGTGTCCTGTGTATATCGGGGTGCTGTATACAGTCAGGTGTCCTGTGTATATCGGGGTGCTGTATACTGTGGGGTGTCCTGTGTATATCTGGGTGCTGTATACTGTGGGGTGTCCTGTGTATATCTGGGTGCTGTATACAGTGGGGTGTCCTGTGTATATCTGGGTGCTGTATACACTCGGGTGTCCTGTGTATATCGGGGTGCTGTATACAGTCGGGTGTCCTGTGTATATCGGGGTGCTGTATACAGTCGGGTGTCCTGTGTATATCGGGGTGCTGTATACAGTGGGGTGTCCTGTGTATATCTGGGTGCTGTATATAGTGGGGTGTCCTGTGTATATCTGGGTGCTGTATACAGTCGGGTGTCCTGTGTATATCTGGGTGCTGTATACAGTCGGGTGTCCTGTGTATATCGGGGTGCTGTATACACTCGGGTGTCCTGTGTATATCTGGGGTGCTGTATACAGTCGGGTGTCCTGTGTATATCGGGGTGCTGTATACAGTCGGGTATCCTGTGTATATCTGGGTGCTGTATACAGTCGGGTGTCCTGTGTATATCGGGGTGCTGTATACAGTCGGGTGTCCTGTGTATATCGGGGTGCTGTATACACTCGGGTGTCCTGTGTATATCGGGGTGCTGTATACAGTCGGGTGTCCTGTGTATATCTGGGTGCTGTATACAGTCGGGTGTCCTGTGTATATCTGGGTGCTGTATACAGTCGGGTGTCCTGTGTATATCGGGGTGCTGTATACAGTCGGGTGTCCTGTGTATATCGGGGTGCTGTATACAGTGGGGTGTCCTGTGTATATCTGGGTGCTGTATACAGTCGGGTGTCCTGTGTATATCTGGGTGCTGTATACAGTCGGGTGTCCTGTGTATATCGGGGTGCTGTATACAGTGGGGTGTCCTGTGTATATCGGGGTGCTGTATACAGTCGGGTGTCCTGTGTATATCGGGGTGCTGTGTACAGTCGGGTGTCCTGTGTATATCTGGGTGCTGTATACAGTCGGGTATCCTGTGTATATCTGGGTGCTGTATACAGTCGGGTGTCCTGTGTATATCGGGGTGCTGTATACAGTCGGGTGTCCTGTGTATATCGGGGTGCTGTATGCAGTCGGGTGTCCTGTGTATATCTGGGTGCTGTATACAGTGGGGTGTCCTGTGTATATCGGGGTGCTGTATGCAGTCGGGTGTCCTGTGTATATCTGGGTGCTGTATACAGTGGGGTGTCCTGTGTATATCGGGGTGCTGTATACAGTGGGGTGTCCTGTGTATATCGGGGTGCTGTATACAGTCGGGTGTCCTGTGTATATCTGGGTGCTGTATACAGTCGGGTGTCCTGTGTATATCGGGGTGCTGTATACAGTCGGGTGTCCTGTGTATATCTGGGTGCTGTATACAGTCGGGTGTCCTGTGTATATCTGGGTGCTGTATACAGTGGGGTGTCCTGTGTATATCAGGGTGCTGTATACAGTCAGGTGTCCTGTGTATATCGGGGTGCTGTATACACTCGGGTGTCCTGTGTATATCTGGGTGCTGTATACAGTCGGGTGTCCTGTGTATATCGGGGTGCTGTATACAGTCGGGTGTTCGGGGTGCTGTATACAGTCGGGTGTCCTGTGTATATCTGGGTGCTGTATACAGTTGGGTGTCCTGTGTATATCTGGGTGCTGTATACAGTTGGGTGTCCTGTGTATATCTGGGTGCTGTATACAGTCGGGTGTCCTGTGTATATCTGGGTGCTGTATACACTCGGGTGTCCTGTGTATATCTGGGTCCTGTATACAGTTGGGTGTCCTGTGTATATCTGGGTGCTGTATACACTCGGGCGTCCTGTGTATATCTGGGTGCTGTATACACTCGGGTGTCCTGTGTATATCTGGGTGCTGTATACAGTGGGGTGTCCTGTGTATATCTGGGTGCTGTATACAGTGGGGTGTCCTGTGTATATCTGGGTGCTGTATACAGTCGGGTGTCCTGTGTATATATGGGTGCTGTATACAGTGGGGTGTCCTGTGTATATCGGGGTGCTGTATACAGTGAGGTGTCCTGTGTATATCTGGGTGCTGTATACAGTCGGGTGTCCTGTCTATATCTGGGTGCTGTATACAGTCGGGTGTCCTGTGTATATCTGGGTGCTGTATACAGTGGGGTGTCCTGTGTATATCTGGGTGCTGTATACACTCGGGTGTCCTGTGTATATCGGGGTGCTGTATACAGTTGGGTGTCCTGTGTATATCGGGGTGCTGTATACAGTCGGGTGTCCTGTGTATATCTGGGTGCTGTATACAGTCGGGTGTCCCGTGTACATCGGGGTGCTGTATACAGTGGGGTGTCCTGTGTATATCGGGGTGCTGTATACAGTGGGGTGTCCTGTGTATATCGGGGTGCTGTATACAGTCGGGTGTCCTGTGTATATCGGGGTGCTGTATACACTCGGGTGTCCTGTGTATATCTGGGTGCTGTATACACTGGGGTGTCCTGTGTATATCTGGGTGCTGTATACAGTTGGGTGTCCTGTGTATATCTGGGTGCTGTATACACTCGGGTATCCTGTGTATATCTGGGTGCTGTATACAGTCGGGTGTCCTGTGTATATCTGGGTGCTGTATACACTCGGGCGTCCTGTGTATATCTGGGTGCTGTATACAGTGGGGTGTCCTGTGTATATCTGGGTGCTGTATACAGTTGGGTGTCCTGTGTATATCTGGGTGCTGTATACACTCGGGTATCCTGTGTATATCTGGGTGCTGTATACAGTCGGGTGTCCTGTGTATATCTGGGTGCTGTATACACTCGGGCGTCCTGTGTATATCGGGGTGCTGTATACACTCGGGTGTCCTGTGTATATCGGGGTGCTGTATACAGTCGGGTGTCCTGTGTATATCTGGGTGCTGTATACAGTGGGGTGTCCTGTGTATATCTGGGTGCTGTATACAGTCGGGTATCCTGTGTATATCTGGGTGCTGTATACACTCGGGTGTCCTGTGTATATCTGGGTGCTGTATACAGTCGGGTGTCCTGTGTATATATGGGTGCTGTATACAGTGGGGTGTCCTGTGTATATCGGGGTGCTGTATACAGTCGGGTGTCCTGTGTATATCTGGGTGCTGTATACAGTCGGGTGTCCTGTGTATATCTGGGTGCTGTATACAGTGAGGTGTCCTGTGTATATCTGGGTGCTGTATACAGTCGGGTGTCCTGTGTATATCTGGGTGCTGTATACAGTCGGGTGTCCTGTGTATATCTGGGTGCTGTATACAGTGGGGTGTCCTGTGTATATCTGGGTGCTGTATACAGTGGGGTGTCCTGTGTATATCGGGGTGCTGTATACAGTGGGGTGTCCTGTGTATATCTGGGTGCTGTATACACTCGGGTGTCCTGTGTATATCGGGGTGCTGTATACAGTTGGGTGTCCTGTGTATATCGGGGTGCTGTATACAGTCGGGTGTCCTGTGTATATCTGGGTGCTGTATACAGTCGGGTGTCCTGTGTATATCGGGGTGCTGTATACACTCGGGTGTCCTGTGTATATCTGGGTGCTGTATACAGTGGGGTGTCCTGTGTATATCTGGGTGCTGTATACAGTGGGGTGTCCTGTGTATATCGGGGTGCTGTATACAGTGGGGTGTCCTGTGTATATCGGGGTGCTGTATACACTCGGGTGTCCTGTGTATATCTGGGTGCTGTATACAGTCGGGTATCCTGTGTATATCTGGGTGCTGTATAGACTCGGGTGTCCTGTGTATATCGGGGTGCTGTATACAGTGGGGTGTCCTGTGTATATCGGGGTGCTGTATACAGTCGGGTGTCCTGTGTATATCTGGGTGCTGTATACAGTCGGGTATCCTGTGTATATCTGGGTGCTGTATACACTCGGGTGTCCTGTGTATATCGGGGTGCTGTATACACTCGGGTGTCCTGTGTATATCTGGGTGCTGTATACAGTCGGGTATCCTGTGTATATCTGGGTGCTGTATACACTCGGGTGTCCTGTGTATATCTGGGTGCTGTATACAGTCGGGTGTCCTGTGTATATCTGGGTGCTGTATACAGTGGGGTGTCCTGTGTATATCTGGGTGCTGTATACAGTGGGGTGTCCTGTGTATATCGGGGTGCTGTATACAGTCGGGTGTCCTGTGTATATCGGGGTGCTGTATACAGTGGGGTGTCCTGTGTATATCGGGGTGCTGTATACACTCGGGTGTCCTGTGTATATCGGGGTGCTGTATACAGTGGGGTGTCCTGTGTATATCGGGGTGCTGTATACAGTGGGGTGTCCTGTGTATATCGGGGTGCTGTATACAGTGGGGTGTCCTGTGTATATCGGGGTGCTGTATACAGTCGGGTGTCCTGTGTATATCGGGGTGCTGTATACACTCGGGTGTCCTGTGTATATCTGGGTGCTGTATACACTCGGGTGTCCTGTGTATATCTGGGTGCTGTATACAGTGGGGTGTCCTGTGTATATCTGGGTGCTGTATACAGTGGGGTGTCCTGTGTATATCGGGGTGCTGTATACACTCGGGTGTCCTGTGTATATCTGGGTGCTGTATACAGTCGGGTGTCCTGTGTATATCGGGGTGCTGTATACAGTGGGGTGTCCTGTGTATATCTGGGTGCTGTATACACTCGGGTGTCCTGTGTATATCGGGGTGCTGTATACACTCGGGTGTCCTGTGTATATCTGGGTGCTGTATACAGTGGGGTGTCCTGTGTATATCGGGGTGCTGTATACAGTGGGGTGTCCTGTGTATATCTGGGTGCTGTATACAGTGGGGTGTCCTGTGTATATCTGGGTGCTGTATACAGTGGGGTGTCCTGTGTATATCTGGGTGCTGTATACAGTGGGGTGTCCTGTGTATATCTGGGTGCTGTATACAGTGGGGTGTCCTGTGTATATCTGGGTGCTGTATACAGTCGGGTGTCCTGTGTATATCTGGGTGCTGTATACAGTGGGGTGTCCTGTGTATATCTGGGTGCTGTATACAGTCGGGTGTCCTGTGTATATCGGGGTGCTGTATACAGTGGAGTGTCCTGTGTATATCGGGGTGCTGTATACAGTGGGGTGTCCTGTGTATATCTGGGTGCTGTATACAGTGGGGTGTCCTGTGTATATCTGGGTGCTGTATACACTCGGGTGTCCTGTGTATATCTGGGTGCTGTATACACTCGGGTGTCCTGTGTATATCGGGGTGCTGTATACACTCGGGTGTCCTGTGTATATCGGGGTGCTGTATACAGTCGGGTATCCTGTGTATATCGGGGTGCTGTATACAGTCGGGTGTCCTGTGTATATCTGGGTGCTGTATACAGTCGGGTGTCCTGTGTATATCGGGGTGCTGTATACACTCGGGTGTCCTGTGTATATCGGGGTGCTGTATACAGTCGGGTGTCCTGTGTATATTGGGGTGCTGTATACAGTCGGGTATCCTGTGTATATCGGGGTGCTGTATACAGTCGGGTGTCCTGTGTATATCGGGGTGCTGTATACACTCGGGTGTCCTGTGTATATCTGGGTGCTGTATACAGTGGGGTGTCCTGTGTATATCGGGGTGCTGTATACAGTGGGGTATCCTGTGTATATCTGGGTGCTGTATACAGTCGGGTGTCCTGTGTATATCGGGGTGCTGTATACAGTCGGGTGTCCTGTGTATATCTGGGTGCTGTATACAGTGGGGTGTCCTGTGTATATCGGGGTGCTGTATACAGTCGGGTGTCCTGTGTATATCTGGGTGCTGTATACAGTCGGGTGTCCTGTGTATATCGGGGTGCTGTATACAGTCGGGTGTCCTGTGTATATCTGGGTGCTGTATACAGTGGGGTGTCCTGTGTATATCTGGGTGCTGTATACACTCGGGTGTCCTGTGTATATCTGGGTGCTGTATACACTCGGGTGTCCTGTGTATATCTGGGTGCTGTATACAGTCGGGTGTCCTGTGTATATCGGGGTGCTGTATACAGTGGGGTGTCCTGTGTATATCTGGGTGCTGTATACACTCGGGTGTCCTGTGTATATCTGGGTGCTGTATACAGTCGGGTGTCCTGTGTATATCGGGGTGCTGTATACACTCGGGTGTCCTGTGTATATCGGGGTGCTGTATACACTCGGGTGTCCTGTGTATATCTGGGTGCTGTATACAGTGGGGTGTCCTGTGTATATCGGGGTGCTGTATACACTCGGGTGTCCTGTGTATATCGGGGTGCTGTATACACTCGGGTGTCCTGTGTATATCTGGGTGCTGTATACAGTGGGGTGTCCTGTGTATATCGGGGTGCTGTATACAGTGGGGTGTCCTGTGTATATCTGGGTGCTGTATACAGTCGGGTATCCTGTGTATATCTGGGTGCTGTATACAGTCGGGTGTCCTGTGTATATCGGGGTGCTGTATACAGTCGGGTGTCCTGTGTATATCTGGGTGCTGTATACAGTGGGGTGTCCTGTGTATATCGGGGTGCTGTATACACTCGGGTGTCCTGTGTATATCTGGGTGCTGTATACAGTCGGGTGTCCTGTGTATATCTGGGTGCTGTATACAGTTGGGTGTCCTGTGTATATCTGGGTGCTGTATACAGTCGGGTGTCCTGTGTATATCTAAGTGATGTATACAGTCGGGTGTCCTGTGTATATCTGGGTGCTGTATACAGTCGGGTGTCCTGTGTATATCTGGGTGCTGTATACAGTCGGGTGTCCTGTGTATATCGGGGTGCTGTATACAGTCGGGTGTCCTGTGTATATCTGGGTGCTGTATACACTCGGGTGTCCTGTGTATATCTGGGTGCTGTATACAGTCGGGTGTCCTGTGTATATCTGGGTGCTGTATACAGTGGGGTGTCCTGTGTATATCTGGGTGCTGTATACACTCGGGTGTCCTGTGTATATCTGGGTGCTGTATACAGTCGGGTGTCCTGTGTATATCTGGGTGCTGTATACAGTGGGGTGTCCTGTGTATATCTGGGTGTTGTATACACTCGGGTGTCCTGTGTATATCTGGGTGCTGTATACACTCGGGTGTCCTGTGTATATCTGGGTGCTGTATACACTCGGGTGTCCTGTGTATATCGGGGTGCTGTATACAGTCGGGTGTCCTGTGTATATCTGGGTGCTGTATACAGTCGGGTGTCCTGTGTATATCTGGGTGCTGTATACAGTTGGGTGTCCTGTGTATATCTGGGTGCTGTATACACTCGGGTGTCCTGTGTATATCTGGGTGCTGTATACACTCGGGTGTCCTGTGTATATCGGGGTACTGTATACAGTCGGGTGTCCTGTGTATATATGGGTGCTGTATACAGTGGGGTGTCCTGTGTATATCGGGGTGCTGTATACAGTTGGGTGTCCTGTGTATATCTGGGTGCTGTATACAGTCGGGTGTCCTGTGTATATCTGGGTGCTGTATACAGTGGGGTGTCCTGTGTATATCTGGGTGTTGTATACACTCGGGTGTCCTGTGTATATCTGGGTGCTGTATACACTCGGGTGTCCTGTGTATATCTGGGTGCTGTATACACTCGGGTGTCCTGTGTATATCGGGGTGCTGTATACAGTCGGGTGTCCTGTGTATATCTGGGTGCTGTATACAGTCGGGTGTCCTGTGTATATCTGGGTGCTGTATACAGTTGGGTGTCCTGTGTATATCTGGGTGCTGTATACACTCGGGTGTCCTGTGTATATCGGGGTGCTGTATACAGTCGGGTGTCCTGTGTATATCGGGGTGCTGTATACAGTCGGGTGTCCTGTGTATATCGGGGTGCTGTATACAGTCGGGTGTTCGGGGTGCTGTATACAGTGGGGTGTCCTGTGTATATCGGGGTGCTGTATACAGTCGGGTGTCCTGTGTATATCTGGGTGCTGTATACAGTGGGGTGTCCTGTGTATATCGGGGTGCTGTATACAGTGGGGTGTCCTGTGTATATCGGGGTGCTGTATACAGTTGGGTGTCCTGTGTATATCTGGGTGCTGTATACAGTCGGGTGTCCTGTGTATATCGGGGTGCTGTATACAGTCGGGAGTCCTGTGTATATCGGGGTGCTGTATACAGTGGGGTGTCCTGTGTATATCTGGGTGCTGTATACAGTCGGGTGTCCTGTGTATATCTGGGTGCTGTATACAGTCGGGTGTCCTGTGTATATCGGGGTGCTGTATACAGTGGGGTGTCCTGTGTATATCGGGGTGCTGTATACACTCGGGTGTCCTGTGTATATCAGGGTGCTGTATACAGTCGGGTGTCCTGTGTATATCTGGGTGCTGTATACAGTCGGGTGTCCTGTGTATATCGGGGTGCTGTATACACTCGGGTGTCCTGTGTATATCTGGGTGCTGTATACAGTCGGGTGTCCTGTGTATATCTGGGTGCTGTATACACTCGGGTGTCCTGTGTATATCTGGGTGCTGTATACAGTGGGGTGTCCTGTGTATATCTGGGTGCTGTATACAGTTGGGTGTCCTGTGTATATCGGGGTGCTGTATACAGTGGGGTGTCCTGTGTATATCTGGGTGCTGTATACAGTCGGGTGTCCTGTGTATATCGGGGTGCTGTATACAGTCGGGTGTCCTGTGTATATCTGGGTGCTGTATACAGTGGGGTGTCCTGTGTATATCGGGGTGCTGTATACAGTCGGGTGTCCTGTGTATATCGGGGTGCTGTATACAGTCGGGTGTCCTGTGTATATCTGGGTGCTGTATACACTCGGGTGTCCTGTGTATATCGGGGTGCTGTATACAGTCGGGTATCCTGTGTATATCGGGGTGCTGTATACAGTCGGGTGTCCTGTGTATATCTGGGTGCTGTATACAGTCGGGTGTCCTGTGTATATCTGGGTGCTGTATACAGTCGGGTGTCCTGTGTATATCGGGGTGCTGTATACAGTCGGGTGTCCTGTGTATATCGGGGTGCTGTATACAGTGGGGTGTCCTGTGTATATCTGGGTGCTGTATACAGTCGGGTGTCCTGTGTATATCTGGGTGCTGTATACAGTGGGGTGTCCTGTGTATATCTGGGTGCTGTATACAGTGGGGTGTCCTGTGTATATCGGGGTGCTGTATACACTCGGGTGTCCTGTGTATATCTGGGTGCTGTATACAGTGGGGTGTCCTGTGTATATCGGGGTGCTGTATACAGTCGGGTGTCCTGTGTATATCGGGGTGCTGTATACACTCGGGTGTCCTGTGTATATCGGGGTGCTGTATACAGTCGGGTGTCCTGTGTATATCTGGGTGCTGTATACACTTGGGTGTCCTGTGTATATCGGGGTGCTGTATACACTCGGGTGTCCTGTGTATATCTGGGTGCTGTATACAGTGGGGTGTCCTGTGTATATCTGGGTGCTGTATACAGTGGGGTGTCCTGTGTATATCGGGGTGCTGTATACAGTCGGGTGTCCTGTGTATATCTGGGTGCTGTATACAGTCGGGTGTCCTGTGTATATCGGGGTGCTGTATACAGTCGGGTGTCCTGTGTATATCGGGGTGCTGTATACAGTCGGGTGTCCTGTGTATATCTGGGTGCTGTATACACTCGGGTGTCCTGTGTATATCGGGGTGCTGTATACAGTCGGGTGTCCTGTGTATATCTGGGTGCTGTATACACTCGGGTGTCCTGTGTATATCGGGGTGCTGTATACACTCGGGTGTCCTGTGTATATCTGGGTGCTGTATACAGTGGGTGTCCTGTGTATATCTGGGTGCTGTATACAGTGGGGTGTCCTGTGTATATCGGGGTGCTGTATGCAGTCGGGTGTCCTGTGTATATCTGGGTGCTGTATACAGTGAGGTGTCCTGTGTATATCTGGGTGCTGTATACAGTCGGGTGTCCTGTGTATATCTGGGTGCTGTATACAGTGAGGTGTCCTGTGTATATCTAAGTGCTGTATACACTCGGGTGTTCTGTGTATATCTGGGTGCTGTATACAGTCGGGTGTCCTGTGTATATCGGGGTGCTGTATACAGTCGGGTGTCCTGTGTATATCTGGGTGCTGTATACAGTCGGGTGTCCTGTGTATATCTGGGTGCTGTATACAGTGGGGTGTCCTGTGTATATCTGGGTGCTGTATACAGTGGGGTGTCCTGTGTATATCTGGGTGCTGTATACAGTGGGGTGTCCTGTGTATATCTGGGTGCTGTATACAGTCGGGTGTCCTGTGTATATCGGGGTGCTGTATACACTCGGGTGTCCTGTGTATATCTGGGTGCTGTATACACTCGGGTGTCCTGTGTATATCTGGGTGCTGTATACACTCGGGTGTCCTGTGTATATCTGGGTGCTGTATACACTCGGGTGTCCTGTGTATATCTGGGTGCTGTATACACTCGGGCGTCCTGTGTATATCTGGGTGCTGTATACAGTGGGGTGTCCTGTGTATATCGGGGTGCTGTATACAGTGGGGTGTCCTGTGTATATCTGGGTGCTGTATACAGTGGGGTGTCCTGTGTATATCTGGGTGCTGTATACAGTCGGGTATCCTGTGTATATCGGGGTGCTGTATACAGTGGGGTGTCCTGTGTATATCTGGGTGCTGTATACAGTGGGGTGTCCTGTGTATATCGGGGTGCTGTATACACTCGGGTGTCCTGTGTATATCGGGGTGCTGTATACAGTGGGGTGTCCTGTGTATATCAGGGTGCTGTATACACTCGGGTGTCCTGTGTATATCTGGGTGCTGTATACACTCGGGTGTCCTGTGTATATCGGGGTGCTGTATACACTCGGGTGTCCTGTGTATATCTGGGTGCTGTATACACTCGGGTGTCCTGTGTATATCTGGGTGCTGTATACAGTGGGGTGTCCTGTGTATATCGGGGTGCTGTATACAGTGGGGTGTCCTGTGTATATCTGGGTGCTGTATACAGTGGGGTGTCCTGTGTATATCGGGGTGCTGTATACAGTCGGGTGTCCTGTGTATATCGGGGTGCTGTATACACTCGGGTGTCCTGTGTATATCGGGGTGCTGTATACACTCGGGTGTCCTGTGTATATCGGGGTGCTGTATACAGTGGGGTGTCCTGTGTATATCTGGGTGCTGTATACAGTCGGGTGTCCTGTGTATATTGGGGTGCTGTATACAGTCGGGTGTCCTGTGTATATCGGGGTGCTGTATACAGTGGGGTGTCCTGTGTATATCTGGGTGCTGTATACAGTCGGGTGTCCTGTGTATATCGGGGTGCTGTATACACTCGGGTGTCCTGTGTATATCGGGGTGCTGTATACACTCGGGTGTCCTGTGTATATCGGGGTGCTGTATACAGTCGGGTGTCCTGTGTATATCTGGGTGCTGTATACAGTCGGGTGTCCTGTGTATATCGGGGTGCTGTATACACTCGGGTGTCCTGTGTATATCGGGGTGCTGTATACACTCGGGTGTCCTGTGTATATCGGGGTGCTGTATACAGTGGGGTGTCCTGTGTATATCGGGGTGCTGTATACAGTGGGGTGTCCTGTGTATATCGGGGTGCTGTATACAGTGGGGTGTCCTGTGTATATCTGGGTGCTGTATACAGTGGGGTGTCCTGTGTATATCGGGGTGCTGTATACAGTCGGGTGTCCTGTGTATATCTGGGTGCTGTATACACTCGGGTATCCTGTGTATATCTGGGTGCTGTATACACTCGGGTGTCCTGTGTATATTGGGGTGCTGTATACAGTCGGGTGTCCTGTGTATATCTGGGTGCTGTATACAGTGGGGTGTCCTGTGTATATCTGGGTGCTGTATACACTCGGGTGTCCTGTGTATATCTGGGTGCTGTATACACTCGGGTGTCCTGTGTATATCGGGGTGCTGTATACACTCGGGTGTCCTGTGTATATCGGGGTGCTGTATACACTCGGGTGTCCTGTGTATATCTGGGTGCTGTATACAGTGGGGTGTCCTGTGTATATCGGGGTGCTGTATACACTCGGGTGTCCTGTGTATATCGGGGTGCTGTATACAGTCGGGTGTCCTGTGTATATCTGGGTGCTGTATACAGTGGGGTGTCCTGTGTATATCTGGGTGCTGTATACAGTTGGGTGTCCTGTGTATATCTGGGTGCTGTATACACTCGGGTGTCCTGTGTATATCTGGGTGCTGTATACAGTCGGGTGTCCTGTGTATATCTGGGTGCTGTATACAGTGGGGTGTCCTGTGTATATCGGGGTGCTGTATACAGTCGGGTGTCCTGTGTATATCGGGGTGCTGTATACAGTCGGGTGTCCTGTGTATATCTGGGTGCTGTATACAGTGGGGTGTCCTGTGTATATCGGGGTGCTGTATACAGTCGGGTGTCCTGTGTATATCTGGGTGCTGTATACAGTGGGGTGTCCTGTGTATATCGGGGTGCTGTATACACTCGGGTGTCCTGTGTATATCTGGGTGCTGTATACAGTCGGGTGTCCTGTGTATATCTGGGTGCTGTATACACTCGGGTGTCCTGTGTATATCTGGGTGCTGTATACAGTCGGGTATCCTGTGTATATCTGGGTGCTGTATACACTCGGGTGTCCTGTGTATATCGGGGTGCTGTATACACTCGGGTGTCCTGTGTATATCTGGGTGCTGTATACAGTGGGGTGTCCTGTGTATATCTGGGTGCTGTATACAGTCGGGTGTCCTGTGTATATCTGGGTGCTGTATACAGTCAGGTGTCCTGTGTATATCGGGGTGCTGTATACACTCGGGTGTCCTGTGTATATCGGGGTGCTGTATACACTCGGGTGTCCTGTGTATATCGGGGTGCTGTATACACTCGGGTGTCCTGTGTATATCTGGGTGCTGTATACAGTGGGGTGTCCTGTGTATATCTGGGTGCTGTATACACTCGGGTGTCCTGTGTATATCGGGGTGCTGTATACAGTCGGGTGTCCTGTGTATATCTGGGTGCTGTATACAGTTGGGTGTCCTGTGTATATCGGGGTGCTGTATACACTCGGGTGTCCTGTGTATATCTGGGTGCTGTATACAGTGGGGTGTCCTGTGTATATCGGGGTGCTGTATACAGTGGGGTGTCCTGTGTATATCTGGGTGCTGTATACACTCGGGTGTCCTGTGTATATCGGGGTGCTGTATACACGTCGGGTGTCCTGTGTATATCTGGGTGCTGTATACACTCGGGTGTCCTGTGTATATCGGGGTGCTGTATACAGTGGGGTGTCCTGTGTATATCTGGGTGCTGTATACAGTCGGGTGTCCTGTGTATATCGGGGTGCTGTATACAGTGGGGGTGTCCTGTGTATATCTGGGTGCTGTATACAGTCGGGTGTCCTGTGTATATCGGGGTGCTGTATACACTCGGGTGTCCTGTGTATATCGGGGTGCTGTATACAGTGGGGTGTCCTGTGTATATCTGGGTGCTGTATACAGTCGGGTGTCCTGTGTATATCGGGGTGCTGTATACAGTGGGGTGTCCTGTGTATATCTGGGTGCTGTATACAGTCGGGGTGTCCTGTGTATATCTGGGTGCTGTATACAGTCGGGTGTCCTGTGTATATCGGGGTGCTGTATACACTCGGTTGTCCTGTGTATATCGGGGTGCTGTATACAGTGGGGTGTCCTGTGTATATCGGGGTGCTGTATACAGTGGGGTGTCCTGTGTATATCTGGGTGCTGTATACAGTCGGGTGTCCTGTGTATATCTGGGTGCTGTATACAGTGGGGTGTCCTGTGTATATCTGGGTGCTGTATACAGTCGGGTGTCCTGTGTATATCTGGGTGCTGTATACACTCGGGTGTCCTGTGTATATCTGGGTGCTGTATACAGTCGGGTGTCCTGTGTATATCTGGGTGCTGTATACAGTCGGGTGTCCTGTGTATATCTGGGTGCTGTATACAGTCGGGTGTCCTGTGTATATCGGGGTGCTGTATACAGTGGGGTGTCCTGTGTATATCTGGGTGCTGTATACAGTGGGGTGTCCTGTGTATATCTGGGTGCTGTATACAGTCGGGTGTCCTGTGTATATCTGGGTGCTGTATACAGTCGGGTGTCCTGTGTATATTGGGGTGCTGTATACAGTGGGGTGTCCTGTGTATATCGGGGTGCTGTATACACTTGGGCGTCCTGTGTATATCTGGGTGCTGTATACACTCGGGTGTCCTGTGTATATCTGGGTGCTGTATACAGTGGGGTGTCCTGTGTATATCGGGGTGCTGTATACAGTGGGGTGTCCTGTGTATATCGGGGTGCTGTATACACTCGGGTGTCCTGTGTATATCGGGGTGCTGTATACAGTCGGGTATCCTGTGTATATCTGGGTGCTGTATACAGTCGGGTGTCCTGTGTATATCTGGGTGCTGTATACACTCGGGTGTCCTGTGTATATCTGGGTGCTGTATACAGTCGGGTGTCCTGTGTATATCGGGGTGCTGTATACAGTGGGGTGTCCTGTGTATATCTGGGTGCTGTATACACTCGGGTGTCCTGTGTATATCGGGGTGCTGTATACAGTGGGGTGTCCTGTGTATATCGGGGTGCTGTATACAGTGGGGTGTCCTGTGTATATCGGGGTGCTGTATACAGTCGGGTGTCCTGTGTATATCTGGGTGCTGTATACAGTCGGGTGTCCTGTGTATATCGGGGTGCTGTATACAGTGGGGTGTCCTGTGTATATCGGGGTGCTGTATACAGTCGGGTGTCCTGTGTATATCGGGGTGCTGTATACACTCGGGTGTCCTGTGTATATCTGGGTGCTGTATACAGTCGGGTGTCCTGTGTATATCTGGGTGCTGTATACAGTGGGGTGTCCTGTGTATATCAGGGTGCTGTATACAGTGGGGTGTCCTGTGTATATCGGGGTGCTGTATACAGTCGGGTGTCCTGTGTATATCTGGGTGCTGTATACAGTGGGGTGTCCTGTGTATATCGGGGTGCTGTATACAGTGGGGTGTCCTGTGTATATCGGGGTGCTGTATACAGTGGGGTGTCCTGTGTATATCTAGGTGCTGTATACAGTGGGGTGTCCTGTGTATATCGGGGTGCTGTATACAGTGGGGTGTCCTGTGTATATCGGGGTGCTGTATACAGTGGGGTGTCCTGTGTATATCAGGGTGCTGTATACAGTGGGGTGTCCTGTGTATATCGGGGTGCTGTATACAGTCGGGTGTCCTGTGTATATCTGGGTGCTGTATACAGTGGGGTGTCCTGTGTATATCGGGGTGCTGTATACAGTCGGGTGTCCTGTGTATATCTAGGTGCTGTATACAGTGGGGTGTCCTGTGTATATCGGGGTGCTGTATACAGTGGGGTGTCCTGTGTATATCGGGGTGCTGTATACAGTGGGGTGTCCTGTGTATATCGGGGTGCTGTATACAGTCGGGTGTCCTGTGTATATCAGGGTGCTGTATACAGTCGGGGTGTCCTGTGTATATCAGGGTGCTGTATACAGTGGGGTGTCCTGTGTATATCGGGGTGCTGTATACACTCGGGTGTCCTGTGTATATCTGGGTGCTGTATACACTCGGGTGTCCTGTGTATATCTGGGTGCTGTATACAGTGGGGTGTCCTGTGTATATCGGGGTGCTGTATACAGTCGGGTGTCCTGTGTATATCTGGGTGCTGTATACAGTGGGGTGTCCTGTGTATATCGGGGTGCTGTATACAGTCGGGTGTCCTGTGTATATCTGGTGCTGTATACAGTGGGGTGTCCTGTGTATATCTGGGTGCTGTATACAGTGGGGTGTCCTGTGTATATCGGGGTGCTGTATACAGTGGGGTGTCCTATGTATATCGGGGTGCTGTATACAGTGGGGTGTCCTGTGTATATCGGGGTGCTGTATACAGTGGGGTGTCCTATGTATATCGGGGTGCTGTATACAGTCGGGTGTCCTGTGTATATCTGGGTGCTGTATACACTCGGGTGTCCTGTGTATATCTGGGTGCTGTATACAGTGGGGTGTCCTGTGTATATCGGGGTGCTGTATACAGTCGGGTGTCCTGTGTATATCTGGGTGCTGTATACACTCGGGTGTCCTGTGTATATCTGGGTGCTGTATACAGTGGGGTGTCCTGTGTATATCGGGGTGCTGTATACAGTGGGGTGTCCTATGTATATCGGGGTGCTGTATACACTCGGGTGTCCTGTGTATATCGGGGTGCTGTATACAGTCGGGTATCCTGTGTATATCTGGGTGCTGTATACAGTCGGGTGTCCTGTGTATATCGGGGTGCTGTATACAGTGGGGTGTCCTATGTATATCGGGGTGCTGTATACACTCGGGTGTCCTGTGTATATCGGGGTGCTGTATACAGTCGGGTGTCCTGTGTATATCTGGGTGCTGTATACAGTCGGGTGTCCTGTGTATATCTGGGTGCTGTATACAGTGGGGTGTCCTGTGTATATCTGGGTGCTGTATACAGTGGGGTGTCCTGTGTATATCTGGGTGCTGTATACAGTGGGGTGTCCTGTGTATATCTGGGTGCTGTATACACTCGGGTGTCCTGTGTATATCTGGGTGCTGTATACAGTCGGGTGTCCTGTGTATATCGGGGTGCTGTATACAGTCGGGTATCCTGTGTATATCGGGGTGCTGTATACAGTGGGGTGTCCTGTGTATATCGGGGTGCTGTATACACTCGGGTGTCCTGTGTATATCTGGGTGCTGTATACAGTGGGGTGTCCTGTGTATATCTGGGTGCTGTATACAGTCGGGTGTCCTGTGTATATCTGGGTGCTGTATACAGTGGGGTGTCCTGTGTATATCTGGGTGCTGTATACAGTCGGGTGTCCTGTGTATATCTGGGTGCTGTATACAGTGGGGTGTCCTGTGTATATCGGGGTGCTGTATACAGTCGGGTGTCCTGTGTATATCTGGGTGCTGTATACAGTGGGGTGTCCTGTGTATATCGGGGTGCTGTATACAGTCGGGTGTCCTGTGTATATCTGGGTGCTGTATACAGTCGGGTGTCATGTGTATATCGGGGTGCTGTATACAGTGGGGTGTCCTGTGTATATCGGGGTGCTGTATACAGTGGGGTGTCCTGTGTATATCGGGGTGCTGTATACAGTCGGGTGTCCTGTGTATATCTGGGTGCTGTATACAGTCGGGTGTCCTGTGTATATCTGGGTGCTGTATACAGTGGGGTGTCCTGTGTATATCGGGGTGCTGTATACAGTCGGGTGTCCTGTGTATATCTGGGTGCTGTATACAGTGGGGTGTCCTGTGTATATCTGGGTGCTGTATACAGTGGGGTGTCCTGTGTATATCGGGGTGCTGTATACAGTCGGGTGTCCTGTGTATATCTGGGTGCTGTATACACTCGGGTGTCCTGTGTATATCTGGGTGCTGTATACAGTGGGGTGTCCTGTGTATATCGGGGTGCTGTATACAGTCGGGGTGTCCTGTGTATATCGGGGTGCTGTATACACTCGGGTGTCCTGTGTATATCGGGGTGCTGTATACAGTCGGGGTGTCCTGTGTATATCTGGGTGCTGTATACAGTCGGGTGTCCTGTGTATATCGGGGTGCTGTATACAGTCGGGTGTCCTGTGTATATCTGGGTGCTGTATACAGTCGGGTGTCCTGTGTATATCTGGGTGCTGTATACAGTGGGGTGTCCTGTGTATATCTGGGTGCTGTATACAGTGGGGTGTCCTGTGTATATCTGGGTGCTGTATACACTCGGGTGTCCTGTGTATATCTGGGTGCTGTATACAGTCGGGGTGTCCTGTGTATATCTGGGTGCTGTATACAGTGGGGTGTCCTGTGTATATCGGGGTGCTGTATACAGTCGGGTGTCCTGTGTATATCGGGGTGCTGTATACACTCGGGTGTCCTGTGTATATCGGGGTGCTGTATACAGTCGGGTGTCCTGTGTATATCTGGGTGCTGTATACACTCGGGTGTCCTGTGTATATCTGGGTGCTGTATACAGTCGGGTGTCCTGTGTATATCGGGGTGCTGTATACAGTCGGGTGTCCTGTGTATATCGGGGATGTATACAGTGGGGTGTCCTGTGTATATCGGGGTGCTGTATACAGTGGGGTGTCCTGTGTATATCGGGGTGCTGTATACAGTCGGGTGTCCTGTGTATATCTGGGTGCTGTATACAGTGGGGTGTCCTGTGTATATCGGGGTGCTGTATACAGTCGGGTGTCCTGTGTATATCTGGGTGCTGTATACAGTCGGGTGTCCTGTGTATATCTGGGTGCTGTATACAGTGGGGTGTCCTGTGTATATCGGGGTGCTGTATACAGTCGGGTGTCCTGTGTATATCTGGGTGCTGTATACAGTGGGGTGTCCTGTGTATATCTGGGTGCTGTATACAGTGGGGTGTCCTGTGTATATCGGGGTGCTGTATACAGTCGGGTGTCCTGTGTATATCTGGGTGCTGTATACAGTGGGGTGTCCTGTGTATATCGGGGTGCTGTATACAGTCGGGTGTCCTGTGTATATCTGGGTGCTGTATACAGTCGGGTGTCCTGTGTATATCAGGGTGCTGTATACAGTCGGGTGTCCTGTGTATATCGGGGTGCTGTATACAGTGGGGTGTCCTGTGTATATCGGGGTGCTGTATACAGTCGGGTGTCCTGTGTATATCTGGGTGCTGTATACAGTGGGGTGTCCTGTGTATATCTGGGTGCTGTATACAGTCGGGTGTCCTGTGTATATCGGGGTGCTGTATACAGTCGGGTGTCCTGTGTATATCTGGGTGCTGTATACACTCGGGTGTCCTGTGTATATCTGGGTGCTGTATACAGTCGGGTGTCCTGTGTATATCTGGGTGCTGTATACACTCGGGTGTCCTGTGTATATCTGGGTGCTGTATACAGTCGGGTGTCCTGTGTATATCTGGGTGCTGTATACAGTCGGGTGTCCTGTGTATATCGGGGTGCTGTATACAGTGGGGTGTCCTGTGTATATCGGGGTGCTGTATACACTCGGGTGTCCTGTGTATATCGGGGTGCTGTATACAGTGGGGTGTCCTGTGTATATCTGGGTGCTGTATACAGTGGGGTGTCCTGTGTATATCGGGGTGCTGTATACAGTCGGGTATCCTGTGTATATCTGGGTGCTGTATAGACTCGGGTGTCCTGTGTATATCGGGGTGCTGTATACACTCGGGTGTCCTGTGTATATCGGGGTGCTGTATACAGTCGGGTGTCCTGTGTATATCGGGGTGCTGTATACAGTGGGGTGTCCTGTGTATATCTGGGTGCTGTATACAGTCGGGTGTCCTGTGTATATCGGGGTGCTGTATACAGTGGGGTGTCCTGTGTATATCTGGGTGCTGTATAGACTCGGGTGTCCTGTGTATATCTGGGTGCTGTATACAGTCGGGTGTCCTGTGTATATCTGGGTGCTGTATACAGTCGGGTGTCCTGTGTATATCTGGGTGCTGTATACACTCGGGTGTCCTGTGTATATATGGGTGCTGTATACAGTGGGGTGTCCTGTGTATATCTGGGTGCTGTATACAGTCGGGTGTCCTATGTATATCGGGGTGCTGTATACAGTCGGGTGTCCTGTGTATATCTGGGTGCTGTATACAGTGGGGTGTCCTGTGTATATCGGGGTGCTGTATACAGTCGGGTGTCCTGTGTATATCTGGGTGCTGTATACAGTGGGGTGTCCTGTGTATATCGGGGTGCTGTATACACTCGGGCGTCCTGTGTATATCTGGGTGCTGTATACAGTGGGGTGTCCTGTGTATATCTGGGTGCTGTATACAGTCGGGTGTCCTGTGTATATCGGGGTGCTGTATACAGTCGGGTGTCCTGTGTATATCTGGGTGCTGTATACACTCGGGTGTCCTGTGTATACCTGGGTGCTGTATACAGTCGGGTGTCCTGTGTATATCTGGGTGCTGTATACAGTCGGGTGTCCTGTGTATATCTGGGTGCTGTATACAGTCGGGTGTCCTGTGTATATCGGGGTGCTGTATACAGTCGGGTGTCCTGTGTATATCGGGGTGCTGTATACAGTTGGGTGTCCTGTGTATATCGGGGTGCTGTATACAGTCGGGTGTCCTGTGTATATCTGGGTGCTGTATACAGTCGGGTGTCCTGTGTATATCTGGGTGCTGTATACAGTGGGGTGTCCTGTGTATATCTGGGTGCTGTATACACTCGGGTGTCCTGTGTATATCGGGGTGCTGTATACAGTCGGGTGTCCTGTGTATATCGGGGTGCTGTATACACTCGGGTGTCCTGTGTATATCGGGGTGCTGTATACACTCGGGTGTCCTGTGTATATCGGGGTGCTGTATACAGTCGGGTGTCCTGTGTATATCTGGGTGCTGTATACAGTGGGGGTGTCCTGTGTATATCGGGGTGCTGTATACAGTGGGGTGTCCTGTGTATATCTGGGTGCTGTATACAGTGGGGTATCCTGTGTATATCGGGGTGCTGTATACACTCGGGTGTCCTGTGTATATCGGGGTGCTGTATACAGTGGGGTGTCCTGTGTATATCTGGGTGCTGTATACAGTGGGGTATCCTGTGTATATCGGGGTGCTGTATACACTCGGGTGTCCTGTGTATATCGAGGTGCTGTATACAGTGGGGTGTCCTGTGTATATCTGGGTGCTGTATACAGTCGGGTGTCCTGTGTATATCGGGGTGCTGTATACACTCGGGTGTCCTGTGTATATCGGGGTGCTGTATACACTCGGGTGTCCTGTGTATATCGAGGTGCTGTATACAGTGGGGTGTCCTGTGTATATCGGGGTGCTGTATACAGTGGGGTGTCCTGTGTATATCTGGGTGCTGTATACAGTGGGGTGTCCTGTGTATATCGGGGTGCTGTATACACTCGGGTGTCCTGTGTATATCGGGGTGCTGTATACAGTCGGGTGTCCTGTGTATATCTGGGTGCTGTATACAGTCGGGTGTCCTGTGTATATCTGGGTGCTGTATACAGTCGGGTGTCCTGTGTATATCTGGGTGCTGTATACACTCGGGTGTCCTGTGTATATCGGGGTGCTGTATACAGTGGGGTGTCCTGTGTATATCTGGGTGCTGTATACACTCGGGTGTCCTGTGTATATCGGGGTGCTGTATACAGTCGGGTGTTCTGTGTATATCTGGGTGCTGTATACAGTTGGGTGTCCTGTGTATATCTGGGTGCTGTATACAGTCGGGTGTCCTGTGTATATCTGGGTGCTGTATACAGTGGGGTGTCCTGTGTATATCGGGGTGCTGTATACAGTCGGGTGTCCTGTGTATATCGGGGTGCTGTATACAGTCGGGTGTCCTGTGTATATCGGGGTGCTGTATACACTCGGGTGTCCTGTGTATATCTGGGTGCTGTATACACTCGGGTGTCCTGTGTATATCGGGGTGCTGTATACAGTGGGGTGTCCTGTGTATATCGGGGTGCTGTATACAGTCGGGTGTCCTGTGTATATCGGGGTGCTGTATACACTCGGGTGTCCTGTGTATATCGGGGTGCTGTATACAGTCGGGTGTCCTGTGTATATCGGGGTGCTGTATACACTCGGGTGTCCTGTGTATATCTGGGTGCTGTATACACTCGGGTGTCCTGTGTATATCGGGGTGCTGTATACACTCGGGTGTCCTGTGTATATCTGGGTGCTGTATACAGTTGGGTGTCCTGTGTATATCTGGGTGCTGTATACAGTCGGGTGTCCTGTGTATATCTGGGTGCTGTATACAGTGGGGTGTCCTGTGTATATCTGGGTGCTGTATACAGTGGGGTGTCCTGTGTATATCGGGGTGCTGTATACACTCGGGTGTCCTGTGTATATCTGGGTGCTGTATACAGTTGGGTGTCCTGTGTATATCTGGGTGCTGTATACAGTCGGGTGTCCTGTGTATATCGGGGTGCTGTATACAGTGGGGTGTCCTGTGTATATCGGGGTGCTGTATACAGTGGGGTGTCCTGTGTATATCTGGGTGCTGTATACAGTGGGGTGTCCTGTGTATATCGGGGTGCTGTATACACTCGGGTTTCCTGTGTATATCGGGGTGCTGTATACAGTGGGGCGTCCTGTGTATATCGGGGTGCTGTATACAGTCGGGTGTCCTGTGTATATCGGGGGTGCTGTATACAGTGGGGTGTCCTGTGTATATCTGGGTGTTGTATACTGTGAGGTGTCCTGTGTATATCTGGGTGCTGTATACAGTGGGGTGTCCTGTGTATATCTGGGTGCTGTATACAGTGGGGTGTCCTGTGTATATCTGGGTGCTGTATACAGTGGGGTGTCCTGTGTATATCGGGGTGCTGTATACACTCGGGTGTCCTGTGTATATCTGGGTGCTGTATACAGTGGGGTGTCCTGTGTATATCGGGGTGCTGTATACAGTGGGGGTGTCCTGTGTATATCTGGGTGCTGTATACAGTCGGGTGTCCTGTGTATATCTGGGTGCTGTATACAGTCGGGTGTCCTGTGTATATCTGGGTGCTGTATACACTCGGGTGTCCTGTGTATATCTGGGTGCTGTATACAGTCGGGTGTCCTGTGTATATCTGGGTGCTGTATACACTCGGGTGTCCTGTGTATATCGGGGTGCTGTATACAGTGGGGTGTCCTGTGTATATCTGGGTGCTGTATACACTCGGGTGTCCTGTGTATATCGGGGTGCTGTATACAGTCGGGTGTTCTGTGTATATCGGGGTGCTGTATACACTCGGGTGTCCTGTGTATATCGGGGTGCTGTATACAGTCGGGTGTCCTGTGTATATCGGGGTGCTGTATACACTCGGGTGTCCTGTGTATATCGGGGTGCTGTATACAGTGGGGTGTCCTGTGTATATCTGGGTGCTGTATACACTCGGGTGTCCTGTGTATATCGGGGTGCTGTATACAGTCGGGTGTTCTGTGTATATCGGGGTGCTGTATACACTCGGGTGTCCTGTGTATATCGGGGTGCTGTATACAGTCGGGTGTCCTGTGTATATCGGGGTGCTGTATACACTCGGGTGTCCTGTGTATATCGGGGTGCTGTATACAGTGGGGTGTCCTGTGTATATCTGGGTGCTGTATACACTCGGGTGTCCTGTGTATATCTGGGTGCTGTATACACTCGGGTGTCCTGTGTATATCGGGGTGCTGTATACAGTCGGGTGTGCTGTGTATATCGGGGTGCTGTATACACTCGGGTGTCCTGTGTATATCTGGGTGCTGTATACACTCGGGTGTCCTGTGTATATCGGGGTGCTGTATACAGTGAGGTGTCCTGTGTATATCGGGGTGCTGTATACAGTCGGGTGTCCTGTGTATATCTGGGGTGCTGTATACAGTGGGGTGTCCTGTGTATATCGGGGTGCTGTATACAGTGGGGTGTCCTGTGTATATCTGGGTGCTGTATACACTCGGGTGTCCTGTGTATATCTGGGTGCTGTATACAGTCGGGTGTCCTGTGTATATCGGGGTGCTGTATACACTCGGGTGTCCTGTGTATATCGGGGTGCTGTATACAGTGGGGTGTCCTGTGTATATCTGGGTGCTGTATACACTCGGGTGTCCTGTGTATATCGGGGTGCTGTATACAGTCGGGTGTCCTGTGTATATCGGGGTGCTGTATACAGTCGGGTGTCCTGTGTATATCTGGGTGCTGTATACAGTCGGGTGTCCTGTGTATATCTGGGGTGCTGTATACACTCGGGTGTCCTGTGTATATCGGGGTGCTGTATACAGTCGGGTGTCCTGTGTATATCGGGGTGCTGTATACACTCGGGTGTCCTGTGTATATCTGGGTGCTGTATACAGTCGGGTGTCCTGTGTATATCTGGGTGCTGTATACAGTCGGGTGTCCTGTGTATATCGGGGTGCTGTATACAGTGAGGTGTCCTGTGTATATCGGGGTGCTGTATACAGTCGGGTGTCCTGTGTATATCTGGGTGCTGTATACAGTGGGGTGTCCTGTGTATATCGGGGTGCTGTATACAGTGGGGTGTCCTGTGTATATCTGGGTGCTGTATACACTCGGGTGTCCTGTGTATATCTGGGTGCTGTATACAGTCGGGTGTCCTGTGTATATCGGGGTGCTGTATACACTCGGGTGTCCTGTGTATATCGGGGTGCTGTATACAGTGGGGTGTCCTGTGTATATCTGGGTGCTGTATACAGTCGGGGTGTCCTGTGTATATCTGGGTGCTGTATACAGTGGGGTGTCCTGTGTATATCGGGGTGCTGTATACAGTCGGGTGTCCTGTGTATATCTGGGTGCTGTATACAGTCGGGTGTCCTGTGTATATCTGGGTGCTGTATACACGTCGGGTGTCCTGTGTATATCTGGGTGCTGTATACACTCGGGTGTCCTGTGTATATCGGGGTGCTGTATACAGTCGGGTGTCCTGTGTATATCTGGGTGCTGTATACAGTCGGGTGTCCTGTGTATATCTGGGTGCTGTATACAGTCGGGTGTCCTGTGTATATCTGGGTGCTGTATACACTCGGGTGTCCTGTGTATATCGGGGTGCTGTATACAGTCGGGTGTCCTGTGTATATCGGGGTGCTGTATACAGTCGGGTGTCCTGTGTATATCTGGGTGCTGTATACACTCGGGTGTCCTGTGTATATCGGGGTGCTGTATACAGTCGGGGTGTCCTGTGTATATCTGGGTGCTGTATACACTCGGGTGTCCTGTGTATATCGGGGTGCTGTATACAGTCGGGTGTTCCTGTGTATATCGGGGTGCTGTATACACTCGGGTGTCCTGTGTATATCGGGGTGCTGTATACAGTCGGGTGTCCTGTGTATATCGGGGTGCTGTATACACTCGGGTGTCCTGTGTATATCGGGGTGCTGTATACAGTGGGGTGTCCTGTGTATATCTGGGTGCTGTATACACTCGGGTGTCCTGTGTATATCGGGGTGCTGTATACAGTCGGGTGTCTGTGTATATCGGGGTGCTGTATACACTCGGGTGTCCTGTGTATATCGGGGTGCTGTATACAGTCGGGTGTCCTGTGTATATCGGGGTGCTGTATACACTCGGGTGTCCTGTGTATATCGGGGTGCTGTATACAGTGGGGTGTCCTGTGTATATCTGGGTGCTGTATACACTCGGGTGTCCTGTGTATATCTGGGTGCTGTATACACTCGGGTGTCCTGTGTATATCGGGGTGCTGTATACAGTCGGGGTGTCCTGTGTATATCTGGGTGCTGTATACACTCGGGTGTCCTGTGTATATCGGGGTGCTGTATACAGTCGGGGTGTCCTGTGTATATCGGGGTGCTGTATACAGTGGGGTGTCCTGTGTATATCTGGGTGCTGTATACAGTCGGGTGTCCTGTGTATATCGGGGTGCTGTATACTGTGGGGTGTCCTGTGTATATCTGGGTGCTGTATACACTCGGGTGTCCTGTGTATATCTGGGTGCTGTATACAGTCGGGTGTGCTGTGTATATCGGGGTGCTGTATACACTCGGGTGTCCTGTGTATATCTGGGTGCTGTATACACTCGGGTGTCCTGTGTATATCGGGGTGCTGTATACAGTGAGGTGTCCTGTGTATATCGGGGTGCTGTATACAGTCGGGTGTCCTGTGTATATCTGGGTGCTGTATACAGTCGGGGTGTCCTGTGTATATCGGGGTGCTGTATACAGTGGGGTGTCCTGTGTATATCTGGGTGCTGTATACACTCGGGTGTCCTGTGTATATCTGGGTGCTGTATACAGTCGGGTGTCCTGTGTATATCGGGGTGCTGTATACACTCGGGTGTCCTGTGTATATCGGGGTGCTGTATACAGTGGGGTGTCCTGTGTATATCTGGGTGCTGTATACACTCGGGTGTCCTGTGTATATCGGGGTGCTGTATACAGTCGGGTGTTCTGTGTATATCGGGGTGCTGTATACACTCGGGTGTCCTGTGTATATCGGGGTGCTGTATACAGTCGGGTGTCCTGTGTATATCGGGGTGCTGTATACACTCGGGTGTCCTGTGTATATCGGGGTGCTGTATACAGTGGGGTGTCCTGTGTATATCTGGGTGCTGTATACACTCGGGTGTCCTGTGTATATCGGGGTGCTGTATACAGTCGGGTGTTCCTGTGTATATCGGGGTGCTGTATACACTCGGGTGTCCTGTGTATATCGGGGTGCTGTATACAGTCGGGTGTCCTGTGTATATCGGGGTGCTGTATACACTCGGGTGTCCTGTGTATATCGGGGTGCTGTATACAGTGGGGTGTCCTGTGTATATCTGGGTGCTGTATACACTCGGGTGTCCTGTGTATATCTGGGTGCTGTATACACTCGGGTGTCCTGTGTATATCGGGGTGCTGTATACAGTCGGGTGTCCTGTGTATATCTGGGTGCTGTATACACTCGGGTGTCCTGTGTATATCGGGGTGCTGTATACAGTCGGGTGTCCTGTGTATATCGGGGTGCTGTATACAGTGGGGTGTCCTGTGTATATCTGGGTGCTGTATACAGTCGGGTGTCCTGTGTATATCGGGGTGCTGTATACACTCGGGTGTCCTGTGTATATCTGGGTGCTGTATACAGTCGGGTGTGCTGTGTATATCGGGGTGCTGTATACACTCGGGTGTCCTGTGTATATCTGGGTGCTGTATACACTCGGGTGTCCTGTGTATATCGGGGTGCTGTATACAGTGAGGTGTCCTGTGTATATCGGGGTGCTGTATACAGTCGGGTGTCCTGTGTATATCTGGGTGCTGTATACAGTGGGGTGTCCTGTGTATATCGGGGTGCTGTATACAGTGGGGTGTCCTGTGTATATCTGGGTGCTGTATACACTCGGGTGTCCTGTGTATATCTGGGTGCTGTATACAGTCGGGTGTCCTGTGTATATCGGGGTGCTGTATACACTCGGGTGTCCTGTGTATATCGGGGTGCTGTATACAGTGGGGTGTCCTGTGTATATCTGGGTGCTGTATACACTCGGGTGTCCTGTGTATATCGGGGTGCTGTATACAGTCGGGTGTCCTGTGTATATCGGGGTGCTGTATACAGTCGGGTGTCCTGTGTATATCTGGGTGCTGTATACAGTCGGGTGTCCTGTGTATATCTGGGTGCTGTATACACTCGGGTGTCCTGTGTATATCGGGGTGCTGTATACAGTCGGGTGTCCTGTGTATATCGGGGTGCTGTATACACTCGGGTGTCCTGTGTATATCTGGGTGCTGTATACAGTCGGGTGTCCTGTGTATATCTGGGTGCTGTATACAGTCGGGTGTCCTGTGTATATCGGGGTGCTGTATACAGTGAGGTGTCCTGTGTATATCGGGGTGCTGTATACAGTCGGGTGTCCTGTGTATATCTGGGTGCTGTATACAGTGGGGTGTCCTGTGTATATCGGGGTGCTGTATACAGTGGGGTGTCCTGTGTATATCTGGGTGCTGTATACACTCGGGTGTCCTGTGTATATCTGGGTGCTGTATACAGTCGGGTGTCCTGTGTATATCGGGGTGCTGTATACACTCGGGTGTCCTGTGTATATCGGGGTGCTGTATACAGTGGGGTGTCCTGTGTATATCTGGGTGCTGTATACAGTGGGGTGTCCTGTGTATATCTGGGTGCTGTATACAGTGGGGTGTCCTGTGTATATCGGGGTGCTGTATACAGTCGGGTGTCCTGTGTATATCTGGGTGCTGTATACAGTCGGGTGTCCTGTGTATATCTGGGTGCTGTATACACTCGGGTGTCCTGTGTATATCTGGGTGCTGTATACACTCGGGTGTCCTGTGTATATCGGGGTGCTGTATACAGTCGGGTGTCCTGTGTATATCTGGGTGCTGTATACAGTCGGGTGTCCTGTGTATATCTGGGTGCTGTATACAGTCGGGTGTCCTGTGTATATCTGGGTGCTGTATACACTCGGGTGTCCTGTGTATATCGGGGTGCTGTATACAGTCGGGTGTCCTGTGTATATCGGGGTGCTGTATACAGTCGGGTGTCCTGTGTATATCTGGGTGCTGTATACACTCGGGTGTCCTGTGTATATCGGGGTGCTGTATACAGTGGGGTGTCCTGTGTATATCTGGGTGCTGTATACACTCGGGTGTCCTGTGTATATCGGGGTGCTGTATACAGTCGGGTGTTCTGTGTATATCGGGGTGCTGTATACACTCGGGTGTCCTGTGTATATCGGGGTGCTGTATACAGTCGGGTGTCCTGTGTATATCGGGGTGCTGTATACACTCGGGTGTCCTGTGTATATCGGGGTGCTGTATACAGTGGGGTGTCCTGTGTATATCTGGGTGCTGTATACACTCGGGTGTCCTGTGTATATCGGGGTGCTGTATACAGTCGGGTGTTCTGTGTATATCGGGGTGCTGTATACACTCGGGTGTCCTGTGTATATCGGGGTGCTGTATACAGTCGGGTGTCCTGTGTATATCGGGGTGCTGTATACACTCGGGTGTCCTGTGTATATCGGGGTGCTGTATACAGTGGGGTGTCCTGTGTATATCTGGGTGCTGTATACACTCGGGTGTCCTGTGTATATCTGGGTGCTGTATACACTCGGGTGTCCTGTGTATATCGGGGTGCTGTATACAGTCGGGTGTCCTGTGTATATCTGGGTGCTGTATACACTCGGGTGTCCTGTGTATATCGGGGTGCTGTATACAGTCGGGTGTCCTGTGTATATCGGGGTGCTGTATACAGTGGGGTGTCCTGTGTATATCTGGGTGCTGTATACAGTCGGGTGTCCTGTGTATATCGGGGTGCTGTATACTGTGGGGTGTCCTGTGTATATCTGGGTGCTGTATACACTCGGGTGTCCTGTGTATATCTGGGTGCTGTATACAGTCGGGTGTGCTGTGTATATCGGGGTGCTGTATACACTCGGGTGTCCTGTGTATATCTGGGTGCTGTATACACTCGGGTGTCCTGTGTATATCGGGGTGCTGTATACAGTGAGGTGTCCTGTGTATATCGGGGTGCTGTATACAGTCGGGTGTCCTGTGTATATCTGGGTGCTGTATACAGTGGGGTGTCCTGTGTATATCGGGGTGCTGTATACAGTGGGGTGTCCTGTGTATATCTGGGTGCTGTATACACTCGGGTGTCCTGTGTATATCTGGGTGCTGTATACAGTCGGGTGTCCTGTGTATATCGGGGTGCTGTATACACTCGGGTGTCCTGTGTATATCGGGGTGCTGTATACAGTGGGGTGTCCTGTGTATATCTGGGTGCTGTATACACTCGGGTGTCCTGTGTATATCGGGGTGCTGTATACAGTGGGGTGTCCTGTGTATATCGGGGTGCTGTATACAGTCGGGTGTCCTGTGTATATCTGGGTGCTGTATACAGTCGGGTGTCCTGTGTATATCTGGGTGCTGTATACACTCGGGTGTCCTGTGTATATCGGGGTGCTGTATACAGTCGGGTGTCCTGTGTATATCGGGGTGCTGTATACACTCGGGTGTCCTGTGTATATCTGGGTGCTGTATACAGTCGGGTGTCCTGTGTATATCTGGGTGCTGTATACAGTCGGGTGTCCTGTGTATATCGGGGTGCTGTATACAGTGAGGTGTCCTGTGTATATCGGGGTGCTGTATACAGTCGGGTGTCCTGTGTATATCTGGGTACTGTATACAGTGGGGTGTCCTGTGTATATCGGGGTGCTGTATACAGTGGGGTGTCCTGTGTATATCTGGGTGCTGTATACACTCGGGTGTCCTGTGTATATCTGGGTGCTGTATACAGTCGGGTGTCCTGTGTATATCGGGGTGCTGTATACACTCGGGTGTCCTGTGTATATCGGGGTGCTGTATACAGTCGGGTGTCCTGTGTATATCTGGGTGCTGTATACAGTCGGGTGTCCTGTGTATATCTGGGTGCTGTATACAGTGGGGTGTCCTGTGTATATCTGGGTGCTGTATACAGTCGGGTGTCCTGTGTATATCTGGGTGCTGTATACACTCGGGTGTCCTGTGTATATCGGGGTGCTGTATACAGTCGGGTGTCCTGTGTATATCGGGGTGCTGTATACAGTCGGGTGTCCTGTGTATATCTGGGTGCTGTATACAGTGGGGTGTCCTGTGTATATCGGGGTGCTGTATACAGTGGGGTGTCCTGTGTATATCTGGGTGCTGTATACAGTGGGGTGTCCTGTGTATATCGGGGTGCTGTATACAGTCGGGTGTCCTGTGTATATCTGGGTGCTGTATACACTCGGGTGTCCTGTGTATATCGGGGTGCTGTATACAGTCGGGTGTCCTGTGTATATCGGGGTGCTGTATACAGTCGGGTGTTCGGGGTGCTGTATACACTCGGGTGTTCCCTGGCTGTCGCTGGGAGGTCGGAGTGACCCGGATCGGGTGATGTGGCAGCTGTGGCGGGCGGTGGAGGAGGAGGTGTGCCGGGGGAGGGTTGCGGCCTAGTATCCGGCCTGCCTTGATTTCCGCGGCCGTCTCTCCCCTCTCTGAGCTCCGGTACTATGGACGGGATGTGGCTGCTCTCCGCGGCCTGTATCGGCTTCACGCTCGCCATGTTCTCCAGCGGCCTGTGAGTGACTCCGAGCCCGGCAACTTCATCACCCGTCCCGGCCGCGCACAGCAGCCTCCCGCCCGGCTATCACCCCTCATACCGGGTGATGATCTGTATATGGCGGCGGGCACGAGTGAGGTGGCCGGTATACAGTGTGTGACACAGGGAGGCCTGGTATATAATGGGGGGGACTCAGTGTGTATATTGTATAGAGTAGGTGACACTGTATATGTAGTGCGGGTGACGCTCGGTATATAGAGGAGGTGACAGTGTATATGTAGTGCTGGTGACGCTCGGTATATAGAGGAGGTGACACTGTATATGTAGTGCGGGTGACGCTCGGTATATAGAGGAGGTGACAGTGTATATGTAGTGCGGGTGACGCTCGGTATATAGAGGAGGTGACAGTGTATATGTAGTGCGGGTGACGCTCGGTATATAGAGGAGGTGACAGTGTATATGTAGTGCGGGTGACGCTCGGTATATAGAGGAGGTGACAGTGTATATGTAGTGCTGGTGACGCTCGGTATATAGAGGAGGTGACAGTGTATATGTAGTGCTGGTGACGCTCGGTATATAGAGGAGGTGACAGTGTATATGTAGTGCTGGTGACGCTCGGTATATAGAGGAGGTGACAGTGTATATGTAGTGCTGGTGACGCTCGGTATATAGAGGAGGTGACAGTGTATATGTAGTGCGTGTGACGCTCGGTATATAGAGGAGGTGACAGTGTATATGTAGTGCGTGTGACGCTCGGTATATAGAGGAGGTGACAGTGTATATGTAGTGCGTGTGACGCTCGGTATATAGAGGAGGTGACAGTGTATATGTAGTGCGGGTGACGCTCGGTATATAGAGGAGGTGACACTGTATATATAGAGGAGGTGACAGTGTATATGTAGTGCGTGTGACGCTCGGTATATAGAGGAGGTGACAGTGTATATGTAGTGCGTGTGACGCTCGGTATATAGAGGAGGTGACAGTGTATATGTAGTGCGTGTGACGCTCGGTATATAGAGGAGGTGACAGTGTATATGTAGTGCGGGTGACGCTCGGTATATAGAGGAGGTGACACTGTATATATAGAGGAGGTGACAGTGTATATGTAGTGCGTGTGACGCTCGGTATATAGAGGAGGTGACAGTGTATATGTAGTGGGGGTGACGCTCGGTATATAGAGGAGGTGACAGTGTATATGTAGTGTGGGTGACGCTCGGTATATAGAGGAGGTGACAGTGTATATGTAGTGCTGGTGACGCTCGGTATATAGAGGAGGTGACAGTGTATATGTAGTGTGGGTGACGCTCGGTATATAGAGGAGGTGACACTGTATATATAGAGGAGGTGACAGTGTATATGTAGTGCGTGTGACGCTCGGTATATAGAGGAGGTGACAGTGTATATGTAGTGCGTGTGACGCTCGGTATATAGAGGAGGTGACAGTGTATATGTAGTGCGGGTGACGCTCGGTATATAGAGGAGGTGACACTGTATATATAGAGGAGGTGACAGTGTATATGTAGTGCGTGTGACGCTCGGTATATAGAGGAGGTGACAGTGTATATGTAGTGGGGGTGACGCTCGGTATATAGAGGAGGTGACAGTGTATATGTAGTGTGGGTGACGCTCGGTATATAGAGGAGGTGACAGTGTATATGTAGTGCTGGTGACGCTCGGTATATAGAGGAGGTGACACTGTATATGTAGTGCGGGTGACGCTCGGTATATAGAGGAGGTGACACTGTATATGTAGTGCGGGTGACGCTCGGTATATAGAGGAGGTGACAGTGTATATGTAGTGGGGGTGACGCTCGGTATATAGAGGAGGTGACAGTGTATATGTAGTGCGGGTGACGCTCGGTATATAGAGGAGGTGACAGTGTATATGTAGTGCGGGTGACGCTCGGTATATAGAGGAGGTGACAGTGTATATGTAGTGGGGGTGACGCTCGGTATATAGAGGAGGTGACAGTGTATATGTAGTGCGTGTGACGCTCGGTATATAGAGGAGGTGACACTGTATATGTAGTGCGGGTGACGCTCGGTATATAGAGGAGGTGACACTGTATATGTAGTGCGGGTGACGCTCGGTATATAGAGGAGGTGACAGTGTATATGTAGTGCTGGTGACGCTCGGTATATAGAGGAGGTGACAGTGTATATGTAGTGCGGGTGACGCTCGGTATATAGAGGAGGTGACACTGTATATGTAGTGCGTGTGACGCTCGGTATATAGAGGAGGTGACACTGTATATGTAGTGCGGGTGACGCTCGGTATATAGAGGAGGTGACAGTGTATATGTAGTGCTGGTGACGCTCGGTATATAGAGGAGGTGACAGTGTATATGTAGTGCTGGTGACGCTCGGTATATAGAGGAGGTGACACTGTATATGTAGTGCGGGTGACGCTCGGTATATAGAGGAGGTGACAGTGTATATGTAGTGCAGGTGACGCTCGGTATATAGAGGAGGTGACAGTGTATATGTATTGCGGGTGACGCTCGGTATATAGAGGAGGTGACACTGTATATGTAGTGCGGGTGACGCTCGGTATATAGAGGAGGTGACAGTGTATATGTAGTGCGGGTGACGCTTTGTATGTGTATGTAGACGTAGGTGATGCATTATATATAAGGTGACGGTAATTGTGTGTAATCTGTCACACTCGGTATATAGCGGGTGTGGTCTGTATACGGTATACTCATCGTCACTCTTCCTTCTGCAGATCGGACCTGCGGGTGATGATTTCCAGGCGGAGTGTAGATAATATCCAGTTCCTGCCGTTCCTGACTACAGATCTGAAGTAGGTGTGGGTGGTGGTGGTGAGCCCGCGGCTCTGTCCTTGTATTTGGTGAGTCTGGAAAAAAGTCAGTGCCCCAAATAACGAGGAGTCTGTGGGGATCGGGTGTAGTAGTGTGTAGGTGGGGACAGGGTGGAGCTGTAGTAGTCTGGGGACAGGGTGGAGATGTAGTAAGGCTGGGACTAGTCTGGGGACAGGGTGGAGCTGTAGTAGTCTGGGGACAGGGTGGAGATGTAGTAAGGCTGGGACTAGTCTGGGGACAGGGTGGAGCTGTAGTAGTCTGGGGACAGGGTGGAGATGTAGTAAGGCTGGGACTAGTCTGGGGACAGGGTGGAGCTGTAGTAAGGCTGGGACTAGTCTGGGGACAGGGTGGAGATGTAGTAAGGCTGGGACTAGTCTGGGGACAGGGTGGAGCTGTAGTAAGGCTGGGACTAGTCTGGGGACAGGGTGGAGCTGTAGTAAGGCTGGGACTAGTCTGGGGACAGGGTGGAGCTGTAGTAAGGCTGGGACTAGTCTGGGGACAGGGTGGAGATGTAGTAAGGCTGGGACTAGTCTGGGGACAGGGTGGAGCTGTAGTAAGGCTGGGACTAGTCTGGGGACGGGGTGGAGCTGTAGTAAAGCTGGGACTAGTCTGGGGACAGGGTGGAGATGTAGTAAGGCTGGGACTAGTCTGGGGACAGGGTGGAGATGTAGTAAGGCTGGGACTAGTCTGGGGACAGGGTGAAGCTGTAGTAAGGCTGGTACTAGTCTGGGGACGGGGTGGAGCTGTAGTAAGGCTGGGACTAGTCTGGGGACAGGGTGGAGCTGTAGTAAGACTGGGACTAGTCTGAATACATGGTGGAGCTGTAGTAAGGCTGGGACTAGTCTGGGGACAGGGTGGAGCTGTAGTAAGGCTGGGACTAGTCTGGGGACAGAGTGGAGATGTAGTAAGGCTGGGACTAGTCTGGGGACAGGGTGGAGCTGTAGTAAGGCTGGGACTAGTCTGGGGACAGGGTGGAGCTGTAGTAAGGCTGGGACTAGTCCGGGGACAGGGTGGAGCTGTAGTAAGGCTGGGACTAGTCCGGGGACAGGGTGGAGCTGTAGTAAGGCTGGGACTAGTCTGGGGACAGGGTGGAGCTGTAGTAAGGCTGGGACTAGTCTGGGGACAGGGTGGAGCTGTAGTAAGGCTGGGACTAGTCCGGGGACAGGGTGGAGCTGTAGTAAGTCTGGGACTAGTCTGGGGACAGGGTGGAGCTGTAGTAAGGCTGGGTTTAGTCTGGGGACAGGGTGAAGCTGTAATAAGGCTGGGACTAGTCTGGGGACAGGGTGGAGCTGTAGTAAGGCTGGGACTAGTCTGGGGACAGGGTGGAGCTGTAGTAAGGCTGGGACTAGTCCGGGGGCAGGGTGGAGATGTAGTAAGGCTGGGACTAGTCTGGGGACAGAGTGGAGCTGTAGTAAGGCTGGGACTAGTCTGGGGACAGGGTGGAGATGTAGTAAGGCTGGGACTAGTCTGGGGACAGGGTGGAGCTGTAGTAAGGCTGGGACTAGTCTGGGGACAGGGTGGAGCTGTAGTAAGGCTGGGACTAGTCTGGGGACAGGGTGGAGATGTAGTAAGGCTGGGACTAGTCTGGGGACAGGGTGGAGCTATAGTAAGGCTGGGACTAGTCTGGGGACAGGGTGGAGCTGTAGTAAGGCTGGGACTAGTCTGGGGACAGGGTGGAGCTGTAGTAAGGCTGGGACTAGTCTGGGGACAGGGTGGAGCTGTAGTAAGGCTGGGACTAGTCTGGGGACAGGGTGGAGATGTAGTAAGGCTGGGACTAGTCTGGGGACAGGGTGGAGATGTAGTAAGGCTGGGACTAGTCTGGGGACAGGGTGGAGATGTAGTAAGGCTGGGACTAGTCTGGGGACAGGGTGGAGCTGTAGTAAGGCTGGGACTAGTCTGGGGACAGGGTGGAGCTGTAGTAAGGCTGGGACTAGTCTGGGGACAGGGTGGAGCTGTAGTAAGGCTGGGACTAGTCTGGGGACAGGGTGGAGCTGTAGTAAGGCTGGGACTAGTCTGGGGACAGGGTGGAGCTGTAGTAAGGCTGGGACTAGTCTGGGGACAGGGTGGAGCTGTAGTAAGGCTGGGACTAGTCTGAGGACAGGGTGGAGCTGTAGTAAGGCTGGGACTAGTCTGGGGACAGGGTGGAGCTGTAGTAAGGCTGGGACTAGTCTGGGGACAGGGTGGAGCTGTAGTAAGGCTGGGACTAGTCTGGGGACAGGGTGGAGCTGTAGTAAAGCTGGGACTAGTCTGGGGACAGGGTAGAGCTGTAGTAAGGCTGGGACTAGTCTGGGGACAGGGTGGAGATGTAGTAAGGCTGGGACTAGTCTGGGGACAGGGTGGAGCTGTAGTAAGGCTGGGACTAGTCTGGGGACAGGGTGGAGATGTAGTAAGGCTGGGACTAGTCTGGGGACAGGGTGAAGCTGTAGTAAGGCTGGGACTAGTCTGGGGACAGGGTGGAGCTGTAGTAAGGCTGGGACTAGTCTGGGGACAGGGTGGAGCTGTAGTAAGGCTGGGACTAGTCTGGGGACAGGGTGGAGCTGTAGTAAGGCTGGGACTAGTCTGGGGACAGGGTGGAGCTGTAGTAAAGCTGGGACTAGTCTGGGGACAGGGTAGAGCTGTAGTAAGGCTGGGACTAGTCTGGGGACAGGGTGGAGATGTAGTAAGGCTGGGACTAGTCTGGGGACAGGGTGGAGCTGTAGTAAGGCTGGGACTAGTCTGGGGACAGGGTGGAGATGTAGTAAGGCTGGGACTAGTCTGGGGACAGGGTGAAGCTATAGTAAGGCTGGGACTAGTCTGGGGACAGGGTGGAGCTGTAGTAAGGCTGGGACTAGTCTGGGGACAGGGTGGAGATGTAGTAAGGCTGGGACTAGTCTGGGGACAGGGTGGAGATGTAGTAAGGCTGGGACTAGTATGGGGACAGGGTGGAGCTGTAGTATGGCTGGGACTAGTCTGGGGACAGGGTGGAGCTGTAGTAAGGCTGGGACTAGTCTGGGGACAGGGTGGAGCTGTAGTAAGGCTGGGACTAGTCTGGGGACAGGGTGGAGCTGTAGTAAGGCTGGGACTAGTCTGGGGACAGGGTGGAGCTGTAGTAAGGCTGGGACTAGTCTGGGGACAGGGTAGAGTTGTAGTAAGGCTGGGACTAGTCTGGGGACAGGGTGGAGATGTAGTAAGGCTTTGACTAGTCTGGGGACAGGGTGGAGCTGTAGTAAGGCTGGGACTAGTCTGGGGACAGGGTGGAGATGTAGTAAGGCTGGGACTAGTCTGGGGACAGGGTGAAGCTATAGTAAGGCTGGGACTAGTCTGGGGACAGGGTGGAGCTGTAGTAAGGCTGGGACTAGTCTGGGGACAGGGTGGAGATGTAGTAAGGCTGGGACTAGTCTGGGGACAGGGTGGAGCTGTAGTAAGGCTGGGACCAGTCTGGGGACAGGGTGGAGATGTAGTAAGGCTGGGACTAGTCTGGGGACATGGTGAAGCTATAGTAAGGCTGGGACTAGTCTGGGGACAAGGTGGAGCTCTAGTTAGGCTTGTACTAGTCTAGGGACAGCGTGGAGCTGTAGTACGGCTGGGACTAGTCTGGGGACACGGTGGAGCTGTAGTAAGGCTTGGACTAGTCTGGGGACAGTGTGTAGCTGTATTAAGGCTGGGACTAGTCTGGGGACAGGGTGGAGCTGTAGTAAGGCTGGGACTAGTCTGGGGACAGGGTGAAGCTGTAGTAAGGCTGGGACTAGTCTGGAGTCATGGTGGAGATGTAGTAAGGCTGCGACTAGTCTGGAGCTGTAGTAAGGCTGGGACTAGTCTAGGGACAGGGTGGAGCTTTAGTAAGGCTGGCACTAGTCTGGAGTTGTATTAAGGCTGGGACTAGTCTAGGGACAGGGTGGAGATGTAGTAAGGCTGGGACTAGTCTGGGGACAGTGGAGCTGTAATAAGGCTGGGACTAGTCTGGGGACAAGGTGGAGCTGTAGTAAGGCTGGGACTAGTCTGGGGACAGGGTGGAGCTATAGTAAGGCGGAGACTAGTCTAGGGACAAGGTGATGCTGTAGTAAGGCTGGGACTAGTCTGGGGACAGGGTGGAGCTGTAGTAAGGCTGGGACTAGTCTGGGGACAGGGTGGAGCTGTAGTAAGGCTGGGACTAGTCTGGGGACAGGGTGGAGCTGTAGTAAGGCTGGGACTAGTCTAGGGACAGGGTGGAGCTGTAATAAGGCTGGGACTAGTCTGGGGACAAGGTGGAGATGTAGTAAGGCTGGGACTAGTCTGGAGACATGGTGGAGATGTAGTAAGGCTGGGACTAGTCTGGAGCTGTAGTAAGGCTGAGACTAGTCTACGGACAAGGTGAAGCTGTAGTAAGGCTGGGACTAGTCTGGGGACAGGGTGAGGCTGTAGTAAGGCTGGGACTAGTCTGGGGACAGGGTGGAGATGTAGTACGGCTGGGACTAGTCTGGGGAGAGGGTGGAGCTGTAGTAAGGCTGGGACTAGTCTGGGGACAGGGTGGAGCTGTAATAAGGCTGGGACTAGTCTGGGGACAGGGTGGAGATGTAGTAAGGCTGGGACTAGTCTGGGGACAGGGTGGAGCTGTAGGAAGGCTGGGACTAGTCTGGGGACAGAGTGGAGATTAAGTATGGCTGGGACTTGTCTGGGGACAGGGTTGAGATGTAGTAAGGCTGGGACTAGTCTGGGGACAGGGTGGAGCTGTAGTAAGGCTGGGACTAGTCTGGGGACAGGGTGGAGCTGTAGTAAGGCTGGGACTAGTCTGGGGACAGGGTGGAGCTGTAGTAAGGCTGGGACTAGTCTGGGGACAGGGTGGAGATTTAGTATGGCTGGGACTAGTCTGGGGACGGGGTGGAGCTGTAGTAAAGCTGGGACTAGTCGGGGACAGGGTGGAGATGTAGTAAGGCTGGGATTAGTCTGGAGACAGGGTGGAGATGTAGTAAGGCTGGGACTAGTCTGGGGACAGGGTGGAGCTGTAGTATGGCTGGGACTAGTCTGGGGACTGGGTGGAGATGTAGTAAGGCTGGGACTAGTCTGGGGACAGGGTGAAGCTGTAGTAAGGCTGGGACTAGTCTGGGAACATGGTGGAGATGTAATAAGGCTGGGACTAGTCTGGGGACAGGGTGAAGCTGTAGTAAGGCTGGGACTAGTCTGGGGACAGGGTGAAGCTGTAGTAAGGCTGGGACTAGTCTGGGGACAGGGTCAAGCTGTAGTAAGGCTGGGACTAGTCTGGGGACAGGGTCAAGCTGTAGTACGGCTTGGACTAGTCTGGGGACAAGGTGGAGCTGTAGTAAGGCTGGGACTAGTCTGGGGACAGGGTCAAGCTGTAGTAAGGCTGGGACTAGTCTGGGGACAAGGTGGAGCTGTAGTAAGGCTGGGACTAGTCTGGGGACAGGGTGGAGCTGTAGTAAGGCTGGGACTAGTCTGGGGACAAGGTGGAGCTGTAGTAAGGCTGGGACTAGTCTGGGGACAGGGTGGAGCTGTAGTAAGGCTGGGACTAGTCTGGGGACAGGGTGGAGCTGTAGTAAGGCTGGGACTAGTCTGGGGACAGGGTGGAGATTTAGTATGGCTGGGACTAGTCTGGGGACGGGGTGGAGCTGTAGTAAAGCTGGGACTAGTCGGGGACAGGGTGGAGATGTAGTAAGGCTGGGATTAGTCTGGAGACAGGGTGGAGATGTAGTAAGGCTGGGACTAGTCTGGTGACAGGGTGGAGCTGTAGTATGGCTGGGACTAGTCTGGGGATAGGGTGGAGATGTAGTAAGGCTGGGACTAGTCTGGGGACAGGGTGGAGCTGTAGTAAGGCTGGGACTAGTCTGGGAACATGGTGGAGATGTAGTAAGGCTGGGACTAGTCTGGGGACAGGGTGGAGCTGTAGTAAGGCTGGGACTAGTCTGGGGACAGGGTGAAGCTGTAGTAAGGCTGGGACTAGTCTGGGGACAGGGTCAAGCTGTAGTAAGGCTGGGACTAGTATGGGGACAGGGTGAAGCTGTAGTAAGGCTGGGACTAGTCTGGGGACAGGGTGGAGCTGTAGTAAGGCTGGGACTAGTCTGGGAACAGGGTGAAGCTGTAGTACGGCTGGGACTAGTCTGGGGACAGGGTGGAGCTGTAGTAAGGCTTGGACTATTCTGGGGACAAGGTGGAGCTGTAGTAAGGCTGGGACTAGTCTGGGGACAGGGTGGAGATGTAGTAATGCTGGGACTAGTCTTGGGACAGGGTGGAGCTGTAGTATGGCTGGGACTAGTCTGGGGACAGGGTGGAGCTGTAGTAAGGCTGGGACTAGTCTGAGGACAGGGTAGAGATGTAGTAAGGCTGGGACTAGTCTGGGGACAGGGTGGAGCTGTAGTAAGGCTGGGACTAGTCTGGGGACAGGGTGGAGCTCTAGTAAGGCTGGGACTAGTCTGGGGACAGGGTGAAGCTGTAGTAAGGCTGGGACTAGTCTGGGAACATGGTGGAGATGTAGTAAGGCTGGGACTAGTCTGGGAACATGGTGGAGATGTAGTAAGGCTGGGACTAGTCTGGGGACAGGGTGGAGCTGTAGTAAGGCTGCGACTAATCTGGGGACAGGGTGGAAGCTGTAGTAAGGCTGGGACTAGTCCCGGGACAAGGTGGAGCTGTAGTAAGGCTGGGATTAGTCTGGGGACAGGGTGAAGCTGTAGTAAGGCTGGGACTAGTCTGGGGACAGGGTCAAGCTGTAGTACGGCTTGGACTAGTCTGGGGACAAGGTGGAGCTGTAGTAAGGCTGGGACTAATCTGAGAACAGGGTGGAGATGTACTAAGGCTGGGACTAGTCTGGGGACAGGGTGGAAGCTGTAGTAAGGCTGCGACTAATCTGGGGACAGGGTGATGCTGTAGTAAGGCTGGGACTAGTATGGGGACAGGGTGAAGCTGTAGTAAGGCTGGGACTAGTCTGGGGACAGGGTGGAGCTGTAGTAAGGCTGGGATTAGTCTGGGGACAGGGTGAAGCTGTAGTAAGGCTGGGACTAGTCTGGGGACAGGGTGGAGCTGTAGTAAGGCTGGGACTAGTCTGGGACAGGGTGAAGCTGTTGTAAGGCTGGGACTAGTCTGGGGACAGGGTGGAGCTGTAGTAAGGCTGGGACTAGTCTGGGGACAAGGTGAAGCTGTAGTAAGGCTGGGACTAGTCTGGGGACAGGGTGAAGCTGTAGTACGGCTGGGACTAATCTGGGGACAGGGTTAAGATGTAGTAAGGCTGGGACTAGTCTGGGGACAAGGTCAAGCTGTAGTAAGGCTTGGACTAGTCTGGGGACAAGGTGGAGATGTAGTAATTCTGGAACTAGTCTGGGGACAGGGTGGAGATGTAGTATTGCTGGGACTAGTCTGGTGACAGGGTGGAGCTGTAGTAAGGCTGGGACTAGTCTGGGGACAGGGTGGAGCTGTAGTACGGCTGGGACTAGTCTGAGGACAGGGTATAGATGTAGTAAGGCTGGGACTAGTCTGGGGACAGGGTGGAGCTGTAGTAAGGCTGGGACTAGTCTGGGGACAGGGTGGAGCTCTAGTAAGGCTGGGACTAGTCTGGGGACAGGGTGAAGCTGTAGTAAGGCTGGGACTAGTCTGGGAACATGGTGGAGATGTAGTAAGGCTGGGACTAGTCTGGGGACAGGGTGGAGCTGTAGTAAGGCTGCGACTAATCTGGGGACAGGGTGAAGCTGTAGTAAGGCTGGGACTAGTCTGGGGACAGGGTGAAGCTGTAGTACGGCTGGGACTAGTCTGGGGACAGGGTTAAGATGTAGTAAGGCTGGGACTAGTCTGGGAACATGGTGGAGCTGTAGTAAGGCTGGGACTAGTCTGTGGACATGGTGAAGCTGTAGTAAGGCTGGGACTAGTCTGGGGACAGGGTGAAGCTGTAGTACGGCTGGGACTAGTCTGGGGACAGGGTTAAGATGTATTAAGGCTGGGACTAGTCTGGGGACAGGGTCAAGCTGTAGTAAGGCTTGGACTAGTCTGGGGACAAGGTGGAGCTGTAGTAAGGCTGGGACTAGTCTGGGGACAGGGTGGAGATGTAGTAATGCTGGGACTAGTCTGGTGACAGGGTGGAGCTGTAGTAAGGCTGGGACTAGTCTGGGGACAGGGTGCTGTGACTACTCTGAGGACAGGGTGGAGATGTAGTAAGGCTGGGATTAGTCTGGGGACAGGGTGGAGCTGTAGTAAGGCTGGGACTAGTCTGGGGACAGGGTGGAGCTCTAGTAAGGCTGGGACTAGTCTGGGGACAGGGTGAAGCTGTAGTAAGGCTGGGACTAGTCTGGGAACATGGTGGAGATGTAGTAAGGCTGGGACTAGTCTGGGGACAGGGTGGAGCTGTAGTAAGGCTGCGACTAATCTGGGGACAGGGTGGAGCTGTAGTAAGGCTGGGATTAGTCTGGGGACAGGGTGAAGCTGTAGTAAGGCTGGGACTAGTCCCGGGACAAGGTGGAGCTGTAGTAAGGCTGGGATTAGTCTGGGGACAGGGTGAAGCTGTAGTAAGGCTGGGACTAATCTGGGGACAGGGTGGAGCTGTAGTAAGGCTGGGACTAGTCTGGGGACAGGGTGGAGCTGTAGTAAGGCTGGGACTAGTCTGGGGACAGGGTGGAGCTGTAGTAAGGCTGGGACTAGTCTGTGGACATGGTGGAGATGTAGTAAGGCTGGGACTAGTCTGGGGACAGGGTGGAGCTGTAGTAAGGCTGCGACTTATCTGGGGACAGGGTGGAGATGTAGTAAGGCTGGGACTAGTCTGGGGACAGGGTGGAGATGTAGTAAGGCTGGGACTAGTCTGGGGACAGGGTGGAGCTGTAGTAAGGCTGGGACTAGTCTGGGGACAGAGTGGAGCTGTAGTAAGGCTGGGATTAGTCTGGGGACAGGGTGGAGCTGTAGTAAGGCTGGGACTAGTCTGGGGACAGAGTGGAGCTGTAGTAAGGCTGGGACTAGTCTGGGGACAGGGTGGAAGCTGTAGTAAGGCTGGGACTAGTCTGTGGACATGGTGGAGCTGTAGTAAGGCTAGGACTAGTCTGAGGACAGGGTGGAGATGTAGTAAGGCTGGGACTAGTCTGGGGACAGGGTGGAGCTGTAGTAAGGCTGGGACTAGTCTGGGGACAGGGTGGAGCTCTAGTAAGGCTGGGACTAGTCTGGGGACAGGGTGAAGCTGTAGTAAGGCTGGGACTAGTCTGGGAACATGGTGGAGATGTAGTAAGGCTGGGACTAGTCTGGGGACAGGGTGGAGCTCTAGTAAGGCTGGGACTAGTCTGGGGACAGGGTGAAGCTGTAGTAAGGCTGGGACTAGTCTGGGAACATGGTGGAGATGTAGTAAGGCTGGGACTAGTCTGGGGACAGGGTGGAGCTGTTGTACGGCTGGGACTAGTCTGAGGACAGGGTGGAGATGTAGTAAGGCTGGGACTAGTCTGGGGACAGGGTGGAGCTCTAGTAAGGCTGGGACTAGTCTGGGGACAGGGTGAAGCTGTAGTAAGGCTGGGACTAGTCTGGGAACATGGTGGAGATGTAGTAAGGCTGGGACTAGTCCCGGGACAAGGTGGAGATGTAGTAAGGCTGGGATTAGTCTGGGGACAGGGTGAAGCTGTTGTAAGGCTGGGACTAGTCTGGGGACAGGGTGGAGCTGTAGTAAGGCTGGGACTAGTCTGTGGACATGGTGGAGATGTAGTAAGGCTGGGACTAGTCTGGGGACAGGGTGGAGATGTAGTAAGGCTGGGACTAGTCTGGGGACAGGGTGGAGATGTAGTAAGGCTGGGACTAGTCTGGGGACAGGGTGGAGCTGTAGTAAGGCTGGGACTAGTCTGGGGACAGGTTGGAGCTCTAGTAAGGCTGGGACTAGTCTGGGGACAGGGTGAAGCTGTAGTAAGGCTGGGACTAGTCTGGGAACATGGTGGAGATGTAGTAAGGCTGGGACTAGTCTGGGGACAGGGTGGAGCTGTAGTAAGGCTGGGACTAGTCTGGGGACAGGGTCGAGCTGTAGTACGGCTTGGACTAGTCTGGGGACAAGGTGGAGCTGTAGTAAGGCTGGGACTAATCTGGGGACAGGGTGGAGATGTAGTAAGGCTGGGACTAGTCTGGGGACAGGGTGGAGCTGTAGTAAGGCTGGGACTAGTCTGGGGACAGGGTGGAGCTGTAGTAAGGCTTGGACTAGTCTGGGGACAGGGTGGAGATGTAGTAAGGCTGGGACTAGTCTGTGGACAGGGTGGAGCTGTAGTAAGGCTGGGACTAGTCTGGGGACGGGGTGGAGCTGTAGTAAAGCTGGGACTAGTCTGGGGACAGGGTGGAGATGTAGTAAGGCTGGGACTAGTCTGGGGACAGGGTGGAGCTGTAGTAAGGCTGGGACTAGTCTGGGGACAGGGTGGAGCTGTAGTAAGGCTGGGACTAGTCTGGGGACAGGGTGGAGATGTAGTAAGGCTGGGACTAGTCTTGGGACAGGGAGTAAGGCCATTGATAGAATAGAGCAGCATGTTAGGTGACTGGATGCCATAAATCCTGTACGGGGTGGAGCACGGGGCGAGTCTTGATGTGACTGTGTCTTGCAGTAACCTGGGCTGGTTATATTACGGCTACTTGAAGGGGGACGGGACCCTCATCATTGTGAACTCCATTGGGGCCTCCCTGCAGACACTGTATATCGCGGCCTTCATCCTCTACACAACGGAGAAGGTTTGTGTATTAGTGGTGGAGAGTCTGTGTGTGAGACTGGGGCTGGGTCATAGATCCTGACATGTTGTGTCCTTATGTTGTAGCGCTCCCCCGTATATTTGGTGCTCTTGTCGCTTGGGGTCCTGGTGTTGGGATACATCTACTTCTACCTATGGATCCCAGATGTGGGTGTGCGCCTGAACCAGTTGGGTCTGTTCTGCAGCGCCTTCACCATCAGCATGTACCTGTCCCCACTGGCTGACCTGGTAATCCTGCTGTACTGTACACAAGAGCTGACAATTCAGGATAAACTGGGTGACTGCTGGGGTGGCGCAAGGAGGACGGGGCAGGAGAGCGTCGGTGCTGGGAGGACGGGCAGGGGAGCGACGGTGCTGGGAGGACGGGGCAGGGGAGCGACGGTGCTGGGAGGACGGGGCAGGGGAGCGACGGTGCTGGGAGGACGGGGAAGGGGAGCGACGGTGCTGGGAGGACGGGGCAGGGGAGCAGTGGTGCTGGCAGGACGGGGCAGGGGAGCGACGGCACTGGGAGGACGGGGCAGGGGAGCGGCGGCGCTGGCAGGACGGGGCAGGGGAGCGGCGGTGCTAGGAGGATGGGGCAGGAGAGCGACGGTGCTGGGAGGACGGGGCAGGAGAGCGACGGTGCTGGGAGGACGGGGCAGGAGAGCGACGGTGCTGGGAGGACGGGGCAGGGGAGCGACGGTGCTGGGAGGACGGGGCAGGAGAGCGACGGTGCTGGGAGGACGGGGCAGGGGAGCGACGGTGCTGGGAGGACGGGGCAGGGGAGCGACGGTTGTGGGAGGACGGGGCAGGAGAGCGACGGTGCTGGGAGGACGGGGCAGGGGAGCGACGGTGCTGGGAGGACGGGGCAGGAGAGCGACGGCGCTGGGAGGACGGGGCAGGAGAGTGACGGCGCTGGGAGGACGGGGCAGGGGAGCGACGGTGCTGGGAGGACGGGGCAGGAGAGCGACGGTTGTGGGAGGACGGGGCAGGAGAGCGACGGCGCTGGGAGGACGGGGCAGGAGAGTGACGGCGCTGGGAGGACGGGGCAGGGGAGCGACGGCGCTGGGAGGACGGGGCAGGAGAGTGACGGTGCTGGGAGGACGGGGCAGGGGAACGTCGGTGCTGGGAGGACGGGGCAGGGGAGCGGCAGCACTGGGAGGACGGGGTAGGGGAGCGGCGGTGCTAGGAGGACGGGGCAGGGGAGCATCGGTGCTAGGAGGACGGGGCAGGGGAGCGGCAGTGCTGGGAGGACGGGGTAGGGGAGCGGCGGTGCTAGGAGGACGGGGCAGGGGAGCATCGGTGCTAGGAGGACGGGGCAGGGGAGCGGCAGTGCTGGGAGGACGGGGCAGTGAAGTGGAGGAGGTGCAGGTTGGGCGGAGCAGTGGGGTGTGGGTGCAGGGTGGGCGGAGCAGTGGGGTGTGGGTGCAGGGTGGGCGGGGCAGTGGAGCGTGTGATATAACATTGAGCATCTTGTCACTAGGCTCAGATTATCAGGACAAAATCCACCAAGTGCCTGTCCTTCCCGCTGACGGTCACCACGCTCCTGACGTCCACGTCCTGGGTGCTGTATGGTCTGCAGCGCACTGACCTCTATATCACGGTAAGTGTGTGAGGGGCGGGTGGCAGCACACCCTGGGGTCACTCCTCACCCACATCTCTCTGCTTACAGGTTCCCAATTTCCCAGGGATCGTGACCAGCCTTGTGCGCCTCTGGCTGTTCTGGAGGTATTCGCAGGAGCAACTACCCTACCGCCCCCTGCAGGCCTGAGCCGCCGCTGCGTGCCAACATCGAAGTGCCTACCGAGGGGAGGAGCCGGCTCTGCACATTTAGGGTGGAGGGGGGTGAACTATTATGCACTTTACTTTTTCTCTTTGGGAGAAATGAGCTGAATCTGGGGGGAGCGGGGGGAAGCCGGGCTCACATGCCTGTCCCCATTACATACTCAGGAACACGTCCCAAATTCCCCCCAAATCACTCACTTCGCACTATATTAGCACAGTACCTTGTCTTTGTCAGAAGGGGCGCCACCTCCTCGCTGGGGTCAGCCATAGCAGACAGGGAGGCCGCATTGCTCTCGCTGGTGTCAGTCTAGTCTACAAAGTGGCCACACCCCCCTGACCATAGACCTGTTATGTAGAGTGTCACGTGACACAATGTGGGCGGGGTCTATCAATAATTCCACGGTGCCTGATTATCTCTGTTTTATAATAAATTCTATTTTTCACAACCTCTGAATAATGTCACATCATTCATTGTGCTCTAGTCACATCCAGAGCTGCAGCCGCACCGTGCCGTTACCTCGTGTCCTACTCCAGTCACATCCAGAGCTGCAGCCGCACCGTGCCGTTACCTCGTGTCCTACTCCAGTCACATCCAGAGCTGCAGCTGCACCGTGCCGTTACCTCGTGTCCTGCTCCAGTCACATCCAGAGCTGCAGCCGCACCATGCCGTTACCTCGTGTCCTACTCCAGTCCCATCCAGAGCTGCAGCCGCACCGTGCCATTACCTCGTGTCCTACTCCAGTCACATCCAGAGCTGCAGCCGCACCGTGCCGTTACCTCGTGTCCTACTCCAGTCACATCCAGAGCTGCAGCTGCACCGTGCCGTTACCTCGTGTCCTGCTCCAGTCACATCCAGAGCTGCAGCCGCACCATGCCGTTACCTCGTGTCCTACTCCAGTCCCATCCAGAGCTGCAGCCGCACCGTGCCATTACCTCGTGTCCTACTCCAGTCCCATCCAGAGCTGCAGCCGCACTGTGCCGTTACCTCGTGTCCTGCTCCAGTCACATCCAGAGCTGCAGCCGCACCGTGCCGTTACCTCGTGTCCTGCTCCAGTCCCATCCAGAGCTGCAGCCGCACTGTGCCGTTACCTCGTGTCCTGCTCCAGTCACATCCAGAGCTGCAGCCGCACCGTGCCGTTACCTCGTGTCCTACTCCAGTCGCATCCAGAGCTGCAGCTGCACTGTGCCGTTACCTCGTGTCCTGCTCCAGTCACATCCAGAGCTGCAGCTGCACCGTGCCGTTACCTCGTGTCCTGCTCCAGTCACATCCAGAGCTGCAGCCGCACCATGCCGTTACCTCGTGTCCTACTCCAGTCCCATCCAGAGCTGCAGCTGCACTGTGCCGTTACCTCGTGTCCTGCTCCAGTCACATCCAGAGCTGCAGCCGCACCGTTACCTCGTGTCCTGCTCCAGTCACATCCAGAGCTGCAGCCGCACCGTGCCGTTACCTCATGTCCTACTCCAGTCACATCCAGAGCTGCAGTCACTATTCCGCTCTTATACTCCAGGGAGTGATAGCGGAAGCTTCTTCTACGTCTTCCTCCTGCTCAATCCTCTCCGGCTGCAGCTCAGGAAACTCTGCAACAACAATAAGCTGTTTCTGCAGTGTGTGGCTTCAGCCTAAGGCCGGCCCCGCACATTGTGGCTTTTATTGTTGCAGATTTTGCTACGTTTTTGTGAGTCTAAGCCTGGAGTGGACGGAGCAGGAGGGAGACGGAGAAGAAATAAACCGCAGCAACAACCGCAACACGATACAAATAAGCTTTATTAGTAACAGCAAAGAATAGTCAAAGCAAGAAAATGGGGGGTGGGGGTGGAGGGTACGGGGTCTGTGGGTTGGGGTTTGAGTGTCCTTAGGGTCTCCTCATTCTTGTTTGGGGCGGGCGGGTATCAGTGGGTACAGGGTAGACAGGTGATGGGGGGCTCCTCCTCTGGTTTGGTGACAGCTGGACACGTATTGGGCAGCGATCTCCACAGTGGCCTCTTCTTCTCCCAGTAGGATGTAGAGTTTCCTCTTCTCCCAGTCTAGGATGTGGGCAGAGAGTCTTTGGTAGTAGACGGCCCTCATAGCTGAGTATTTGGTGCAGTGTAGCAGGAAGTGGGTCTGGTCTTCTAGGGCCCCCTGGTCACAGTGCTGGCACAGTCTCTTCTCCCGTGGCTTGTACGTCTGCCTGTATCGCCCCGTCTCTATCTCTAGGTTGTGGGCGCTCAGTCTGTACCGGCTCAGGGTCTGTCTGTGCTTGGGGTGGCGTATTCTCTCCAGGTAGGTGGCCATGGTGTAGTCCCTTTGTAGGGATTGGTACACATTGGTGAGTTTCTTGGAGTTATTTATTTCATTTCTCCATTCTTCAATGTACCGCTCTCTGTTTGCCTCTGTGGTCACCTTTATTTCGGCCTTGGTTATCATCTGTTGGTGTTTTTGGTTTGGTGGTTGGCTGCTGTTTGGTTGGGGAGTGGAAGCAAATTTGAAGAAAATCCAGCACTGCAGTCAGGTATCCGTATAAAATAAAACTTAACTTTTATTGACTTGTAGTTGCTACATTAAAAAATCTGTGTGCAGCAATAGGAGTAGCAGAAGCCTACGCGTTTCGGGATAGACCCTTACTCATGGCATACAGAGCTGTAATATGCTGCAATCTTATATAAAAATAAAAGAGACACACATAAAATCCAGGCCCCTCCCATCTGCACATAGACAGGAAGTTAATTAATTAAGCAACATCTGTGATACATGCGATAAGATGCAAGTGAAGCAGGAAAGAAAGCAGACAAAGTTGGCTGATTGTAGTCAAAATAGTTCAAACAGGTTAAGGTAAATAAGTAAATAAATCATAATTTTTAGTGACATAGATAAAACGTGACATGACCAAGAGATGTAACATCTTCATGACATAGTTGTGGCACCATACTGAAGAAACATAATGACAACATTCCTTTCTATGGTGCATGATGCACCAGGAGGATAGAGTACGTATTATACTGAGAAAAAAAAAACAAAAAAAAAACACTGAGCTGAACACCGTACTGGAACATGAAAGTGTGATTTGTGTATGATGCTCCAGGAGGATAAGATAAGTATAACTACATTAAGAATTGCATGTGTATCATTGCTACTCCTATTGCTGCACACAGATTTTTTAATGTAGCAACTACAAGTCAACAAAAGTTAAGTTTTATTTTATACGGATACCTGACTGCAGTGCTGGATTTTCTTCAAATTTGCTTCCATTTGACCTCATCTCAGCCGAGAGAGATTTCCTGGCACCGGTCTTGAGGTTCCACGATTTACAGCAACCAGCAAACGGACAGAGTGAGTGCACAAGGTTTTTTACCTATTTTTGAATTGTATGTCACTTTGGATGAGGGCTGTAGCTATTTTTCTAGTTTTGGACTTTGGTTGGGGAGTGTCTGGTTTGCTCAGGTGGCTTAGCCATGCTTGGTGGTGGTAGGAGTCGGGCTTGCTCACCTGGATGTGTGCCTGGAAAGCTAGCGCCCTCTTCTGTATGGTGAGCCATAGGGGGAGTCTGCCTAGCTCTGCCCTGCAGGCCATGTTGGTGGTGTTGCGATGGACATGGAGCAGGTATTTGCAGAACTCCAGGTGGAAGTTCTCTGTTGGGCTGGAATCCCACCTTGACTGGTCTGGGTAGGTGGCTGGGCCCCAAACCTCGCTGCCATAGAGAATGATCGGGGTGATGACTGCGTCAAATATCTTCATCCAGACCCTCACCGGTGGTTTGAGGTGGTACAGTTGTCTTCTGATGGCGTAGAAGGTTCTGCAGGCTTTTGCTTTCAGGGTTTCTATTGCTGCTTTGAAGCTTCCTGATTGGCTGAGCTCCAGCCCCAGGTCGGTGTAGCTGTTGGTTTTCTCCAGTGTGGAGCCGTTCAGTGTGAATTGTGGGGTGGTGGAGGCTTTATTGTGGCCCTTCTTCTGGAATACCATGACTTTGGTCTTCTTCTGGTTGATGGGTAGGGCCCATGTGGTGCTGAATTTTTCCAGCACTGACAGGCTTTCTTGGAGGTCTTTCTCGGTGGGGGCCAGGAGTAGGAGGTCGTCGGCGTATAGCAGGAACTTCACCTCTCGGTCGTTCAGGGTGAGGCCTGGGGTTGGTGAGGCCTCCAGGGCTGTAGCCAGTTCATTGATGTAGATGTTGAAGAGCGTTGGGCTCAGGCTACAGCCTTGTCTGACCCCTCGGGCCTGTTGGAAGTATGCTGTCCTTTTCCCATTCACCTTCACACTGCACTGGTTTCCGGTGTAGGAGCTCTTGATGACGTCGTACGTTCTTCCTCCTATTCCACTCTCTAGGAGTTTTAGGAGTAGGCCTGGGTGCCATACTGAATCAAACGCCTTCTTAAAGTCCACGAAGCAGGCGAATATCTTGCCTCTTCTGGTGTTGTGGACGTGCGTCTTGATGAGGCTGTGCAGGGTGTAGATATGGTCTGTGGTGCGGTGGTTTGGCATGAACCCTGCTTGGCTCTTGCTGAGGACCCCGTGTTGTGTGAGGAAGGTGAGGATTCTGTTATTGATGATGCTGTTGAGCAGTTTCCCCAGCTATGTGCTGCTGACGCAGATCCCTCTGTAGTTGTTGGGGTCATATTGGTCCCCATTCTTGTAGATGGGGGTTATGAGCCCTTTGTTCCAGTCTTCGGGGAAGTGTCCAGCATTGAGCACGAGGGTGAATAGCTTTGCCAGTGCCGCGTGTATTGCTGGAGGGCTGTATTTGATCATCTCTGGTAGGATGCCGTCAGGGCCACTGGCCTTTTTGCCTTTCAGCAGGACAATTCTTTCCTGTATATCTTTTATGGTGATTGGCGAGTCCAGAGGGTTCTGGAAGTCTTTGATGACTTTCTCCATGTCCCTCAGTTTGGTGATTATCTGTTGCTGTTCTGGAGTTAGTTCTTCAACAAAAACGCTGCATTTCTGCAACGTGGGGCCTCAGCCTTACACCTCCTGCATATAAGGGTGTATAGGGCAGATATAGGGGATGTATAGGGCAGATATAGGGCCTGCTCTATAATTTTCAGCTCTTCAATTTGGCCCAGATCCACAGTCACAAAAAGAATGGCTGTATATACAGGTCCTTAGAAATGTATAGGTGTGTACTTCTCTCCACAGTTGTAGATAGTCTGGTCATGTACATTACAGCTCAGTAACTCCATGGGTCTCATAGTAATAGCAGGTAACCCCATCATGTCCCTCACATTAACCCCCTGTGTGCCTCACATAAGACTTACTGATATGTGGGACATATGGAGGTAATAATTAGGTATCTTCATCATTAAGGTCCTTCATTAGTCCCCCATACATCTCACATATCAGTAGCCCTTATGTCAGCCACACAGGGGTTAATAGGAGGGACATGATGGGGTTACCTGCTATTAATGTGAGGCCCATGGAGGTATAACCCCAATGGCTGACAGTAATAGGAATAGTTATTAATCCCAGCATGCACCTGGGGTTGGTTTTCCTTTCACTTTGCTCAGCTTCCTCCTCCTCCTCAGGGCTGCAGACGGCAGGAGCTCCTCACATGTAGCCGCAGGGCCCAGGGGACCCTAATCCTGTGCAGTAAGAGGCTCACCTCTGATTGGTGGCAGGGAGAGAAGGGGGCGTGTCCTACACCTCTAGCAGAGCACTGAAGGGGCGCGCTCTCTCTATTTAGTGCATGAAGGTTGCGGGTTGGCTGCTGTGCCAGCAAAATATGCCTCAGGTGCCAGGGGTCGCCGAGCCCTGCCCTAGGGGGAGGAGAGGAGTACACTGCCCCCACCAGATGCTGTAAAGAGTCTGTGCACAGCCCCCACCTGCAGGAGAGACCATAGAGGAGGTGACTAAGGGGGGAGTCCGAGTGGGCGAGAGAAATAACACACACCGACAGTATAAGAGAACATATATGTCATCATATATACATACAGACCCCAACCCCACCATCCCCCAGTCTACACAGGTCCTGCTCTCCAGGTATAGTCAGGTGGTGGCACCAGGTCATGGTGCTGTATACAGCAGCAGGTGGTGGCACCGGGTCATTGTCCTGTATACAGCAGCAGGTAGTCCTCCGGGATCATCAGGTGGTGGTACCCGGTCATGGTCCTGTATAGAGCGGCAGGTAGTCCTCCGGGATCATCAGGTGGTGGTACCCGGTCATGGTCCTGTATAGAGCGGCAGGTAGTCCTCCGGGATCATCAGGTGGTGGTACCCGGTCATGGTCCTGTATAGAGCGGCAGGTAGTCCTCCGGGATCATCAGGTGGTGGTACCCGGTCATGGTCCTGTATAGAGCGGCAGGTAGTCCTCCGGGATCATCAGGTGGTGGCACCGAGTCATTGTCCTGTATAGAGCGGCAGGTAGTCCTCCGGGATCATCAGGTGGTGGCACCGAGTCATTGTCCTGTATACAGCGGCAGGTAGTCCTCCGAGATCATCAGGTGGTGGTACCCGGTCATGGTCCTGTATAGAGCGGCAGGTAGTCCTCCGGGATCATCAGGTGGTGGCACCGAGTCATTGTCCTGTATACAGCGGCAGGTAGTCCTCCGAGATCATCAGGTGGTGGTACCCGGTCATGGTCCTGTATACAGCGGCAGGTAGTCCTCTGGGATCCTCAGGGGTGGTACCGGGGGGTTGGCTCTAGAAGTGCAGGCCCCGCCTCTTCAGGTCAGCCTTGGCCTCGTGGATCTGAGCCTGCAGCTCATGGGCGGCCTCCTCGCAGTCATTAAAGGTGGCCACACGGTAACCAACAGTGGCCAGAGAGTAACAGCCAAACACCACCAGCAAGTAGATAGGCAGTGGCCAGACCACCTCCCGGCATGCTCTGGGCAGCGCCAAACCCACAAGGTCAAAGGTCAGGGTCAGCCAAAAAAAACCCAGAAGGCTCAGACCCAGGAGCCACTCCAACAGCTTTGTCATCTCAAGGCCTGAAAAAGATGGAGAATATCAGAGAAGACACCAAAATACAGGGAATAAGGAAGAACTCCAACCCCAACTGTGACCAGACCCATCACCAGACTCGACCTCACCCAAAAGAGACCAGACCCGACCTCACCCATCACCAGAGGTGACCAGACCCATCACCAGAGGAGACCAGACCCGACCTCACCCCAACTGACTGTGACCAGACCCATCACCAGAGGAGACCAGACCCAACCTCACCCCCAACTGTGACCAGACCCATCACCAGAGGAGACCAGACCCGACCTCACCCCAACTGTGACCAGACCCATCACCAGAGGAGACCAGACCCGACCTCACCCCAACTGTGACCAGACCCATCACCAGAGGAGACCAGACCCGACCTCACCCCAACTGTGACCAGACCCATCACCAGAGGAGACCAGACTCGACCTCACCCAAACTGTGACCAGACCCATCACCAGAGGAGACCAGACCCGACCTCACCCCAACTGTGACCAGACCCATCACCAGAGGAGACCAGACCCGACCTCACCCCAACTGTGACCAGACCCATCACCAGAGGAGACCAGACCCGACCTCACCCCAACTGTGACCAGACCCATCACCAGAGAAGACCAGACCCGACCTCACCCCAACTGTGACCAGACCCATCACCAGAGGAGACCAGACCCGACCTCACCCCAACTGTGACCAGACCCATCACCAGAGGAGACCAGACCCGACCTCACCCCAACTGTGACCAGACCCATCACCAGAGGAGACCAGACCTGACCTCACCCCCAACTGTGACCAGACCCATCACCAGAGGAGACCAGACCCGACCTCACCCCAACTGTGACCAGACCCATCACCAGAGGAGACCAGACCTGACCTCATCCCAACTGTGACCAGACCCATCACCAGAGGAGACCAGACCTGACCTCATCCCAACTGTGACCAGACCCATCACCAGAGGAGACCAGACCCGACCTCACCCCCAAAGAGACCAGACCCATCACCAGAGGAGACCAGACCCGACCTCACCCCAACTGTGACCAGACCCATCACCAGAGGAGACCAGACCCGACCTCATCCCAACTGTGACCAGACCCGACCTCATCCCAACTGTGACCAGACCCATCACCAGAGGAGACCAGACCCGACCTCACCCCAACTGTGACCAGACCCATCACCAGAGGAGACCAGACCCGACCTCACCCCCAACTGTGACCAGACCCGACCTCACCCCAACTGTGACCAGACCCATCACCAGAGGAGACCAGACCCGACCTCACCCATCACCAGAGGTGACCAGACCCATCACTAGAGGAGACCAGACCCGACCTCACCCCAACTGTGACCAGACCCATCACCAGAGGAGACCAGACCCGACCTCACCCCAACTGTGACCAGACCCATCACCAGAGGAGACCAGACCCGACCTCACCCCAACTGTGACCAGACCCATCACCAGAGGAGACCAGACCCGACCTCACCCCAACTGTGACCAGACCCATCACCAGAGAAGACCAGACCCGACCTCACCCCAACTGTGACCAGACCCATCACCAGAGGAGACCAGACCTGACCTCAGCCCAACTGTGACCAGACCCATCACCAGAGGAGACCAGACCTGACCTCATCCCAACTGTGACCAGACCCATCACCAGAGGAGACCAGACCCGACCTCACCCCCAAAGAGACCAGACCCATCACCAGAGGAGACCAGACCCGACCTCACCCCAACTGTGACCAGACCCATCACCAGAGGAGACCAGACCCGACCTCATCCCAACTGTGACCAGACCCATCACCAGAGGAGACCAGACCCGACCTCACCCCAACTGTGACCAGACCCATCACCAGAGGAGACCAGACCCGACCTCACCCCAACTGTGACCAGACCCATCACCAGAGGAGACCAGACCCGACCTCACCCCCAACTGTGACCAGACCCATCACCAGAGGAGACCAGACCCGACCTCACCCCAACTGTGACCAGACCCATCACCAGAGGAGACCAGACCCGACCTCACCCATCACCAGAGGTGACCAGACCCATCACTAGAGGAGACCAGACCCGACCTCACCCCAACTGTGACCAGACCCATCACCAGAGGAGACCAGACCCGACCTCACCCCAACTGTGGCCAGACCCATCACCAGAGGAGACCAGACCCAACCTCACCCCCAACTGTGACCAGACCCATCACCAGAGGAGACCAGACCCAACCTCACCCCCAACTGTGACCAGACCCATCACCAGAGGAGACCAGACCCAACCTCACCCCCAACTGTGACCAGACCCATCACCAGAGGAGACCAGACCCAACCTCACCCCCAAAGAGACCAGACCCATCACCAGAGGAGACCAGACCCGACCTCACCCCAACTGTGACCAGACCCATCACCAGAGGAGACCAGACCCGACCTCATCCCAACTGTGACCAGACCCATCACCAGAGGAGACCAGACCCGACCTCACCCCAACTGTGACCAGACCCATCACCAGAGGAGACCAGACCTGACCTCACCACAACTGTGACCAGACCCATCATCAGAGGAGACCAGACCCGACCTCATCCCAACTGTGACCAGACCCATCACCAGAGGAGACCAGACCCGACCTCACCCCAACTGTGACCAGACCCATCACCAGAGGAGACCAGACCCGACCTCACCCCAACTGTGACCAGACCCATCACCAGAGGAGACCAGACCCGACCTCACCCCCAACTGTGACCAGACCCATCACCAGAGGAGACCAGACCCAACCTCACCCCAACTGTGACCAGACCCATCACCAGAGACCAGACCTGACCTCACCACAACTGTGACCAGACCCATCACCAGAGGAGACCAGACCCGACCTCACCCATCACCAGAGGTGACCAGACCCATCACTAGAGGAGACCAGACCCGACCTCACCCCAACTGTGACCAGACCCATCACCAGAGGAGACCAGACCCGACCT